>NC_081404.1:7179793-7364793 GCF_030684315.1 Stegostoma tigrinum | reverse complement strand
CACCAGGTAAGGATGGCAATTTCCTTCCCTAAATGGCATTAGTGAACCAGATGGGATTTTCCAACAATCGATTCACAGTCATCATTAGATTCTTAATTCCAGATATTTTATTGAATTCAAATTCCACCATCTGCCATGGCAGGATTCGAACCCGGGTCCCCAGAACATCATCTGGGTCTCTGTATTAATAGTCCAGTGATAATACCACTAGGCCATCGCCTCCCCTTAATGCCCTATACTCCTTGGGGTGTGGGGACACCCACCGTGCTGCTAGTGAGGGGTTTCCAAGATTTGAACCCAGTGACACTGAAGGAATGGTGATATATTGCTAAGTGTTATGAGCAGATGAGATTGTTGACTTGCTCTCCAAGCTGGCTGGTTATCATTCAGACGTTTTGTCACCAGGTTAGGTAAAATCATCAGTGACACCTCTGAAGAAGTGATGTTATTCTACTCCGCTTGGAATTGATACTGTCCCGTCCGTTATGGTGAGTAATGTCATTTCTGGTTTTGGCCTGTCTGGGATCTTCAACGGAGGCTTCACCGATGATATCACCTATCATGGTGACAAAACGTCTGAATGAGAACCAGCCAGCTCAGTGAGCAAAGTCAACAACCTCATCCACAACCCGAGCTACAGATCTTTACCAAACCTTTAAACATTATGAGCAGATTCCAAGTTAGGTTGGCTAGATTATTATCATTCCAGACAGACACTCCAAATTGTTAAGTACCAGCTGAGGAAGCATGAACTGACTCCCTTTCTTTATTCATCTGCCCCCTAGATTGGTTACAACAAGGCCAATTTAAAAAGGATCCCTCCTTTAAGGATATGTCCCAGACCATGTTTTAAAAGGAGTCAATTTAACCAGGCTTCAGTGAGTTAAAAAAAAAGAGTGAGATTAGTTGCTAAAGTGAAAACCAATAATAACGCAACACAAATACAAACTGATTAGGAATAAAAAGTGAATTGAAAAGTTTCTGTTTAAATTGTTGTCCAATGCCCTCTCAATTAAACCTGCCACCACCACGCTCCAGACCATGATTGTTCATACAGTCACAGAGATGTACAGCATGGAAACAGGCCCTTCGGTCAAAACCAGTCCATGCTGACCAGATACCCTAAATTAATCTCATCCCATTTGCTATTATTTAGCCCATACCCCTCTATAACCCTTCCTATTCATACACTCATACAGATATCTTTTAAATGCTGTAACTTTACCAGCCTCCACCACTTCCTCTGGCAGCTCATTCTATACACACCACCCTCTGTGTGAAAAAGTTGCCCCTCGGGTCCCTTTTAAATCTTTCCCTTCTCACCTTAAACCTGTGCCCTTTTGTTTTGGATTCCCAAACCCTGAGGAAAAGACCTTGTCTATTCACCCTCTCCATGCTCCTCATGATTTTATAAAGCTCTATAAGGTCACCCCTCAGCCCCCGACACTCCAGGGAAAACAGCCCCAGTCTGTCCAGCCTCTCCCTGTAGCTCAAACCCTCCAACCCCGGCAACATCCTTGTAAATCTTTTCTGAATTCTTCCAAATTTCACAACATCCTTCCCATAGCAGGGAGACCAGGATTGAACACAGTATTCCAAAATTGTGTGAGAAAGTCTTTTTTCCACCTCACACTTCCTTCTTTTTGAAAATTACCTGCCCTCTTGTTCTCAAGTCATTCATGAGCAGGAACAGTTTCTCTATGTCTAGACGTTTATGAAAACTTCTAGTCAATTCCATCTCCCTCTCAGGCTTCCCTCCAAGGAGAATAGTCACTACTTTTTCAATGTATTCTCAGAACTGAAGTCCCTCGTCCCTGGTACCGTAGTCTGAAGCCTCTCCTGCACCCACTCCAGTGCATTCCCATTTTTTCTATCATGTGGTGTCCAGAACTGTACACATTATCCCAGTTAAAGTTTAACAAGTATTTTATACAAATAACCTCTTTGCTCCTTTACTGTATTCCTTTATTTAGAAAGCCCGAATTACTAAGATGCTTTATTAACTGCTCACACTACAGGTCCTGCAACCTTTCATGACGTATATACAGCTAAGGCTCTGTGCTCCTGCACCCACTTTTGGAGCCGTCCCCTTTATTTTATCCTGTCTCACCATGTGATTTGTGCCAAAATGTATCACCTTGCATTCCTCCACAATGAACTTCATCTATCTGCCTGCTCCACTGATGTGTAAGTGACCTTTTGAGGCTCTACACTGTCCTTCTCGCAGTTCATAATCCTTTCAAGTTTTGTATTATCTGCAGATTTGGAAATGGCCATCTGTATGCGATATCTAGACTGTCAGCATAAATCAGGAAAAGCAAGGGTCCCAAAACAAACCCCTTGAGAACTCTGTTACAAACCTTCCTCTGACCTGAAAAATACCCATTGACCATTAGTCTGTTTTCTAACTCTTAGTCAGTACTGTATCAACATTGCTACTGTCCTTTTATTCCATGGCTGATTGATTCACAACAGATTTGTGAGGGAAGCATTGTATCTCTTTTACATTGTTACCCTCATCAAGCCTTTCTGTTATCTCTTCATAATGGATGGACTGGCCCTGGAGTGGGTTCAGAGGAGGTTCCCGAGAATGGTCCCAGGAATGGAAAGCTTAACATGTGAGGAAGGCTTGAGGACTCTGAGACTGTACTCGTTGGAGTTTAGAAGGATGTGGGGGGATCTAATTGAAATGTACAGAATACTGAATGGCCTGATCAGAGTGGATGTTGGGAAGATGTTTCCATTGATAGGAGAGACTAGGACCCGAGGGCACAGCCTTAGAGTGGAGGGAAGGCTGTTTAGATTGGAGATAAAGAGAAACTTCTTCAGCCAGAGAGTGGTGAAACTGTGGAATTCACTGCCACAGAAGGCTGTAGACGCCGGGTCATTGAGTACATTTAAGACTGAGATAGATAGGTTCTTGATTATTGAGGGGATCAAGGGTTATGGGGAGAAAGCAGGAGAATGGGGTTGAGGAACTTATCAGCCATGATTGAATGGCGGAGCAGACTCGATGGGCTGAATGGTCTGATTTCTGCTCCTATGTCTTATGGTCTTATAACTCCAGCAAGTTAGTAAAATCCAATTGTGCCTTCAGACAGTTAGCTAGATATGTTCCTCCAAACAAATTCAAGCTGGCTCTTCTGAATTAACCAACGTTTTTCCAAGAGACTGTTAATTCTATCCCAAACAATTGTTCCTAGAAACATCCTCACCACTAATATTGAACTGATTGGTCTGTAACAGCTGTGCCAATCTTCACAATTTTTCTTTGAACAAGGGTGTTATGGTTACAACTCTTCAATCCTTTCTGGCACTACCCTGAGTCGAAGGAAGATGAACCTTTCTCATGACTGTTGCCCCCTCTGTCACTGCAGCTGAGCAGAATCTGCCTCGCGGGTAAAGACAGATGCAAAGGTGTAATTGAATACCCTGGCCATACCGTCTGCCTCTAATCCTCACGCATGTAAATTGACCTCAAGCCAGAGTGTCAACGGGGCTGCATCATGTATCTCTGAGCAAGGGAGTAGAAAATGTAACAGGAATTTCAACTGATGAGGTAGAATCAAGGCTGTCTCTTGAGTCTGCCAGGGCACTGTCCATTTGGAAATGGAGGAGATGGGCAATGTTAAGGGTTTGCAGCATGGAGTAGGGTAGACTCACAGGTCAGCATCCCCTGACTGACCAAAATAAGCCTGAGGCTGTAACACCAAGCCTTATGAAGGAGAAAATGTGCCTTTTTCAGTATTATTCGAATCAAACAGTTGGTTTCTGTTTTATGACCTTTCTCCCGGCTGTGCTAAAAGGAAAAGTGCTCCATGAATTTCATCTGGCAACACAAATATGGGCACTGCTTTATTTTGGTTGGCCCTGGAAGCCCAGTGAACAGACAGAAAGAGGGTCACACAGCAGTTAAACCAGACCTCCGTCCATTGGAGATAACAAGGTGCAGAGCTGGATGAGCACAGCAGGCCAAGCAGCATCAGAGGAGCAGGAAGGCTGACGCTCCGGGCCTAGACCCTTCTTCAGAAAACTCCAGCATCTCCATCATTCTCCAGCATCTGCAGTTCCTACTATCTCCGCCCATTGGTGTTGTAAGCTTCTATACTGGCTGTAGAGATGCATCTCTCCCGTGTCTTTCTGAGGTCGCTTGTGTCTTTTCGGTCCGTCAGAATATTTCACAAATCCATGCTGTCAATGTATGCCCTCACCACTCAGGGCAATTGGAAATTAATGCAAGTGAGGGGAGAATGATGTTGGAGGAAAATGGCTCAGGTTAGCATTCGGCTTGAAACAAAATTATTTGAGATGAAAAACACAGAAAACTGTTCAGTAAATTGAACAAGACTGTGCCAATCTGTTCCTGATACAATTTCACTTGAAAGAAATATTCCAATTTGTATTTGTGAGCAACAGAGTTAACAGATGTGATTTTGTTAAATCTGTTTGCAGTGTTGTGTAGTGAATGGATAGAGTCATAGAATCAGAGAGTAATACAGCATGGAAACAAGCCCTTCAGCCCAAACTGGTCCATGCTGACCATGGTGCCCACTCAGCTAGCTCCAACTGCCCACATTTGGTCCATATATTCCTCTAAATCCTTCCCATCCATGATCCTGTCCAAATGTGTTTTAAATGTTGCCATTGTACCCGCTTCAACCATTTTCTCCAGCGGCCCATTCCATATAAGCTCCACCCTCTGCGTGAAGAAGTTCCCCCTCAGGTCCTTCTTAAGTCTTTCCCCTCTCACGTTTAAACTTATGCCCTGTAGTTTTCAATTACCCAACCCTGGGAAAAAGACTATATGCATTCATCCTGTCTGTGCTACTCATGATTTTATGCACCTAAATACAGTCACTCCTCGTCCTCCTGCATTCCAAGGAATAAAGTCCTACCCTGGCCAACCTCTCCCTATAAACTCAGGCCTACTAGTCCTGACAACATCCCCGTAAATCATCTTTGCACACTTTCCAGTTTATCTATGCCTATCCTATAACAGGGTGACCAAAACTACACAATACTACAAGTGTGACTTCTTCAATGACTTGTACACCTGTAACATTACATCCCAACTCCTATACTCAATGCTTCAACCGATGAAGGCCGGCATGCTAAATGCCTTCTTCCACACCCTGTCTACCTGCGACGCTGCTTTCAGCAAATATGTACTTGTAATCCTAGGTCCCTCTGTTCCACAACACTCCTCTGGACCTTGTCATTTACTGTACAAGCCCTACCTTGGTTTGACTTTCCAAAGTGCAACACCTCACACTTCCCTGTATTGAATTGCATTTGTCAATCCTCAGCCCACCTCCCCATCTGATCAAGATCCCACTGTAATTTTGGATAACCGTCCTCACTATGAATGATACTTTCGATTTTACATCATCCACAAGCTTACTAATCATGCCGTCTACATTCACATCCAAATCATTTCTGCAAATACTGAGTAGCAAAGTTCCCAGCACCGACCCCTGTGGTACAACTCTGGTAACACTGAGAGGGGATGTGGGGAATGAGTGTACAGTGTGTAGTGAGGGGATGTTGGTAATCAGTGTACAGTGAGTAGTGAGGGGATGTGGGGAATGAGTGTACAGTGAGTAGTGAGGGGATGTGGGTAATCTGTGTACAGTGTGTATTCGGGGGATGTGGGGAATGAGTGTACAGTGTGTAGTGAGGGGATGTGGGTAATCTGTGTACAGTGTGTATTCGGGGGATGTGGGGAATGAGTGTACAGTGTGTAGTGAGGGGATGTGGGTAATCTGTGTACAGTGAGTAGTGACGGGATGTGGGTAATCTGTGTACAGTGGGTAGTGAGGGGATGTGGGTAATCTGTGTACAGTGTGTAGTGAGGGGACGTGGGTAATCTGTGTACAGTGAGTAGTGACGGGATGTGGAGAATGACTGTACAGTGGGTAGTGAGGGGATGTGGGTAATCTGTGAACAGTATGCAGTGAGGGGATGTGGGTAATCTGTGTACAGTGTGTAGTGAGGGGATGTGGGTAATCTGTATACAGTGTGTAGTGAGGGGACGTGGGTAATCTGTGTACAGTGAGTAGTGACGGGATGTGGAGAATGACTGTACAGTGGATAGTGAGGGGATGTGGGTAATCTGTGAACAGTATGCAGTGAGGGAATGTGGGTAATCTGTGTACAGTGTGTAGTGACGGGATGTGGGTAATCTGTATACAGTGTGTAGTGAGGGGACGTGGGTAATCTGTGTACAGTGAGTAGTGACGGGATGTGGAGAATGACTGTACAGTGGGTAGTGAGGGGATGTGGGTAATCTGTGAACAGTATGCAGTGAGGGAATGTGGGTAATCTGTGTACAGTGTGTAGTGACGGGATGTGGGTAATCTGTGTACAGTGTGTAGTGAGGGCATGTGGGTAATCTGTGTACAGTGAGTAGTGATGGGATGTGGGGAATCTGTGTACAGTGTGTAGTGAGGGGATGTGTGTAATCTGTGTACAGTGTGTAGTGAAGGGATGTGGGTAATCTGTGCAAAGTGAGTACTGAGGGGACGTGAGTAATCTGCGTACAGTGTGTAGAGATGGGTTGTGGGTAATATTTGAACAGTGAGTAGTGAGGGGATGTGGGGACTGAGTGTACAGTGTGTAGTGAGAGGACGTGGGTAATCTGTGTACAGTGTGTAGTGAGGGGATGTGGGGAATGAGTGTACAGTGTGTAGTGAGGGGATGTGGGTAATCTGCGTACAGTGTGTAGTTAGGGGATGTGGGTAATCTGCGTACAGTGTGTAGTGAGGGGATGTGGGAAATGAGTGTACAGTGAGCAGAGAGGGGATTTGGGTAATCTGTGTACAGTGTGCAGTGAGGGGATGTGGGTAATCTGTGAACAGTGTGTAGTGAGGGGATGTGGGTAATCTGTGAACAGTATGCAGTGAGGGGATGTGGGTAATCTGTGTACAGTGTGTAGTGAGGGGATGTGGGTAATCTGTGTACAGTGTGTAGTGAGGGGATGTGGGTAATCTGTGTACAGTGTGTAGTGAGGGGATGTGGGTAATCTTTGTTCAGTGTGTAGTGAGGGGATGTGGGTAATGTGTGTTCAGTGTGTAGTGAGGGGATGTGGGTAATCTGCGTACAGTGCGTAGTGAGGGGATGTGGGTAATGTGTGTACACTGTGTAGTGAGAATATGTGGGTAATCTGTGAACAGTGTGGAGTGAGGGGATGTGGGTAATCTGTTTACAGTGTGTTGTGAGGGGCTGTGGGTAATCTGTGCACAGTGTGTAGTGAGAAGATGTGGGTCATCTGTGTAGAGTGAGTAGTGAGGGGATGTGGGTAATCTGTGTACAGTATGGAGTGAGGGGATGTGGGTAATCTGTGTACAGTGCATAGTGAGGGGATGTGGGTATTCTGTGTACAGTGTGTATTCGGGGGATGTGGGGAATGAGTGTACAGTGTGTAGTAAATGGATGTGGGTAATCTGTGTACAGTGAGTAGTGAGGGGATGTGGGTAATCTGTGTACAGTGTGCGGTGAGGGGATGTGGGTATTCTGTGTACAGTGTGTAGTGAGGGGATGTGGGTCATCTGTGTACAGTGAGTAGTGAGGGGATGTGGGTAATCTGTGTACAGTATGGAGTGAGGGGATGTGGGTAATCTGTGTACAGTGAGTAGTGAGGGGATGTGGGTAATCTGTGTACAGTGTGCGGTGAGGGGATGTGGGTATTCTGTGTACAGTGTGTAGTGAGGGGATGTGGGTCATCTGTGTACAGTGAGTATTGAGGGGATGTGGGGAATGAGTGTACAGTGAGTAGTGAGGGAATGTGGGTAATCTGTGTACAGTGAGTAGTGAGGGGATGTGGGGACTGACTGTACATTGTGTAGTGAGGGGATGTGGGTAATCTGTGTACAGTGAGTAGTGACGGGATGTGGAGAATGACTGTACAGTGGGTAGTGAGGGGATGTGGGTAATCTGTGTACAGTGTGTAGTGAGGGCATGTGGGTAATCTGTGTACAGTGAGTAGTGAGGGGATGTGGGTAATCTGTGTACAGTGTGTAGTGAGGGGATGTGGGGAATGAGTGTACAGTGTGTAGTGAGGGGATGTGGGTAATCAGTGTACAGTGTGTCGTGATGGGACGTGGGGAATGAGTGTACAGTGTGTAGTGAGGGGATGTGGGTAATCTGCGTACAGTGTGTATTCGGGCGATGTGGGTAATCTGTGTACAGTGTGTAGTGAGGGGATGTGGGTAATATGTGTACAGTGCGTAGTGAGGGGATGTGGGTAATCTGCGTACAGTGTGTAGTGAGGGGATGTGGGGAATGAGTGTACAGTGTGTAGTGAGGGGATGAGGGTAATCTGTGTGAACTGTGCAGTGAGGGGATGTGGGGAATGAGTGTACAGTGTGTAGTGAGGGATGTGGGTAATCTGTGTACAGTGTGTAGTGAGGGGATGTCGGGAATGAGTGTACAGTGAGTAGTGACGGGATGTGGGTAATCTGCGTACAGTGTGTAGTGAGGGGATGTGGGTAATCTGTGTACACTGTGGCAGTGAGGGGATGTGGGTAATCTGTATACAGTGAGCAGAGAGGGGATTTGGGTAATCTGTGTACAGTGTGCAGTGAGGGGATGTGGGTAATCTGTGTACAGTGTGCAGTGAGGGGATGTGGGTAATCTGTGTACCGTGTGCAGTGAGGGGATGTGGGTAATCTGCATACAGTGTGTAGAGATGGGTTGTGGGTAATATTTGAACAGTGAGTAGTGAGGGCATGTGGGGAATGAGTGTACAGTGAGTAGTGAGGGGATGTGGATAATCTGCGTACAGTGTGCAGTGAGGGGATGTGGATAATCTGTGTGCAGTCTGCAGTGAGGGGATGTGGGCAATCTGTGTACAGTGTGTAGTGAAGGGACGTGGGTAATCTGTGTAAAGTGAGTAGTGAGGGGACGTGAGTAATCTGTGTACAGTGTGTAGTGAGGGGATGTGGGTAATCTGTGTACAGTGTGTAGTGAAGGGATGTGGGGAATAGTGTTCAGTGTGTAGTGAGGGGATGTGGGTAATCTGTGTACAGTGTGTAGTGAGGGGATGTGGGGAATGAGTGTACAGTGCGTAGTGAGGGGATGTGGGGAATGAGTGTACAGTGTGTAGTGAGGGTATGTGTGTAATCTGTGTACAGTATGGAGTGAGGGGATGTGGGTAATCTGTGTACAGTGCGTAGTGAGGGGATGTGGGTAATCTGTGTACAGTGTGTAGTGAGGGGAAGTGGGTAATCTGTGTACAGTGTGCAGTGAGGGGATGTGGGTAATCTGTGTACAGTGTGTAGTGAGGGGATGTGGGTAATCTGTGTGCAGTGAGTAGTGAGGGGATGTGGGGAATGAGTGTACAGTGAGTAGTGAGGGGATGTGGGTAATCTGTGTACAGTGTGTCTTCAGGGGATGTGGGGAATGAGTGTACAGTGTGTAGTGAAGTGATGTGGGTAATCTGTGTACAATGAGTAGTGACGGGATGTGGGGAATGACTGTACAGTGGGTTTTGAGGGGATGTGGGTAATCTGTGTACAGTGTGTAGTGAGGGGATGGGGGTAATCTATGTACAGTGTGTAGTGACGGGATGTGGGGAATCTGTGTACAGTATGTAGTGAGGGGATGTGGGGAATGAGTGTACAGTGTGTAGTGAGGGGATGTGGGTAATCAGTGTACAGTATGTAGTGAGGGGATGTGGGGAATGAGTGTACAGTGAGTAGTGAGGGGATGTGGATAATCTGCGTACAGTGTGCAGTGAGGGGATGTGGATAATCTGTGTGCAGTCTGCAGTGAGGGGATGTGGGCAATCTGTGTACAGTGTGTAGTGAAGGGACGTGGGTAATCTGTGTAAAGTGAGTAGTGAGGGGACGTGAGTAATCTGTGTACAGTGTGTAGTGAGGGGATGTGGGTAATCTGTGTACAGTGTGTAGTGAAGGGATGTGGGGAATAGTGTTCAGTGTGTAGTGAGGGATGTGGGTAATCTGTGTACAGTGTGTAGTGAGGGGATGTGGGGAATGAGTGTACAGTGTGTAGTGAGGGTATGTGTGTAATCTGTGTACAGTATGGAGTGAGGGGATGTGGGTAATCTGTGTACAGTGCGTAGTGAGGGGATGTGGGTAATCTGTGTACAGTGTGTAGTGAGGGGAAGTGGGGAATGAGTGTACAGTGTGTATTAAGTGGATGTGGGTAATCTGTGTACAGTGAGTAGTGAGGGGATGTGGGTAATCTGTGTACAGTGTGCAGTGAGGGGATGTGGGTAATCTGTGTACAGTGTGTAGTGAGGGGATGTGGGTAATCTGTGTGCAGTGAGTAGTGAGGGGATGTGGGGAATGAGTGTACAGTGAGTAGTGAGGGGATGTGGGTAATCTGTGTACAGTGTGTCTTCAGGGGATGTGGGGAATGAGTGTACAGTGTGTAGTGAAGTGATGTGGGTAATCTGTGTACAATGAGTAGTGACGGGATGTGGGGAATGACTGTACAGTGGGTTTTGAGGGGATGTGGGTAATCTGTGTACAGTGTGTAGTGAGGGGATGGGGGTAATCTATGTACAGTGTGTAGTGACGGGATGTGGGGAATCTGTGTACAGTATGTAGTGAGGGGATGTGGGGAATGAGTGTACAGTGTGTAGTGAGGGGATGTGGGTAATCAGTGTACAGTATGTAGTGAGGGGATGTGGGGAATGAGTGTACAGTGTGTAGTGAGGGGATGTGGGTAATCTGCGTACAGTGTGTAGTGAGGGGATGAGGGTTATCTGTGTACAGTGTGCAGTGAGGGGATGTGGGTAATCTGTGTACAGTGTGTTCTGTGGAGACATGGGTAATCTGTGTACAGTGTGTAGTGAGGGGATGTGGGTAATCTGTGTACAGTGTGTTCTGTGGAGACATGGGTAATCTGTGTACAGTGTGTAGTGAGGGGATGAGGGTAATCTGTGTGAACTGTGCAGTGAGGGGACGTGGGTAATCTGTGTACAGTGTGTAGTGAGGGGATATGGGTAATCTGTGTACAGTGTGCAGTGAGGGGATTTGTGTAATCTTCGTACAGTGAGTAGTGAGGGGATGTGTGTAATCTGTGTACAGTGTGTAGTGACAGGATGTGGGTAATCTGTGTACAGTGTGCAGTGAGGGGATTTGTGTAATCTTCGTACAGTGTGTAGTGAGGGGATGTGGGTAATCTGTGTACAGTGTGTAGTGAGGGGATGTGGGTAATCTGTGTACAGTGTGTAGTGAAGGGACGTTGGTAATCTGTGTAAAGTGAGTAGTGAGGGGACGTGAGTAATCTGTGTACAGTGCGTATTGAAGGGACGTGGGTAATCTGTGTACACTGTGGCAGTGAGGGGATTTGGGTAATCTGTGTACACTGTGGCAGTGAGGGGATTTGGGTATTCTGTGTACAGTGGGCAGTGAGGGGATGTGGGTAATCTGTTTACAGTGAGTAGTGAGGGGATGTGGGTAATGAGTGTACAGTGCATAGTGAGGGGGCGTGGGTAATCTGTGTACAGTGTGTAGTGAGGGGATGTGGGGAATGAGTGTACAGTGTGTAGTGAGGGGATGTGGGTAATCTGCGTACAGTGAGTAGTGAGGGGATGTGGGGAATCTGTGTACAGTGAGTAGTGAGGGGATGTGGGTAATCTGTGTACACTGTGGCAGTGAGGGGATTTGGGTAATCTGTGTACAGTGGGCAGTGAGGGGATGTGGGTAATCTGTGTACAGTGTGTATTGAGGGGATGTGGGTAATCTGTGTACAGTGTGTAGTGAAGGGAGGTGGTTAATCTGTGTAGATTGTGTAGTGAGGGGATATGGGTAATTAGTGTACAGTGTGCAGTGAGGGGATGTGTGTAATCTGTGTACAGTGAGTAGTGAGGGGATGTGGGGAATCTGTGTACAGTGTGTAGTGATGGGATGTGGGTAATCTGTGTGCAGTGAGCAGTGGGGGGATGTGGGTAATCTGTGTACAGTGTGTAGAGATGGGCTGTGGCTAATATTTAAACAGTGAGTAGAGAGGGGATGTGGGGAATGAGTGTACAGTGAGTAGTGAGGGGATGTGGGGAATGAGTGTACAGTGTGTAGTGAGGGGACGTGGGTAATCTGTGTACAGTGTGTAGTGTGGGGATGGGGGGAATCTGTGTACAGTGTGTAGTGACGGGATGTGGGTAATCTGTGTACAGTATGTAGTGAGGGGATGTGGGTAATCTGTGTACAGTGTGTAGTGAGGGGATGTGGGGAATGAGTGTACAGTGTGTAGTGAGGGGATGTGGGTAATCTGCGTACAGTGAGTAGTGAGGGGATGTGGGGAATCTGTGTACAGTGTGTAGTGAGGGGATGTGGGTAATCTGTGTACACTGTGGCAGTGAGGGGATTTGGGTAATCTGTGTACAGTGGGCAGTGAGGGGATGTGGGTAATCTGTGTACAGTGTGTATTGAGGGGATGTGGGTAATCTGTGTACAGTGTGTAGTGAAGGGATGTGGTTAATCTGTGTAGATTGTGTAGTGAGGGGATATGGGTAATTAGTGTACAGTGTGCAGTGAGGGGATGTGTGTAATCTGCGTACAGTGAGTAATGAGGGGATGTGGGGAATCTGTGTACAGTGTGTAGTGATGGGATGTGGGTAATCTGTGTGCAGTGAGCAGTGGGGGGATGTGGGTAATCTGTGTACAGTGTATAGAGATGGGCTGTGGCTAATATTTAAACAGTGAGTATAGAGGGGATGTGGGGAATGAGTGTACAGTGAGTAGTGAGGGGATGTGGGGAATGAGTGTACAGTGTGTAGTGAGGGGACGTGGGTAATCTGTGTACAGTGTGTAGTGAGGGGACGGGGGGAATCTGTGTACAGTGTGTAGTGACGGGATGTGGGTAATCTGTGTACAGTATGTAGTGAGGGGATGTGGGTAATCTGTGTACAGTGTGTAGTGAGGGGATGTGGGGAATGAGTGTACAGTGTGTAGTGAGGGGATGTGGGTAATCTGTGTACAGTGTGTAGTGAGGGGATGTGGTGAATGAGTGTACAGTGTGTAGTATGTGGATGTGGGTAATCGGTGTACAGTGAGTAGTGAGGGGATGTGGGTAATCTGTGTACAGTGTGCAGTGAGGGGATGTGGGTAATCTGTGTGCAGTGTGTAGTGAGGGGATGTGGGTAATCTGTGTACAGTGAGTAGTGAGGGGATGTGGGGAATGAGTGTACAGTGAGTAGTGAGGGGATGTGGGTAATCTGTGTACAGTGTGTATTCGGGGGATGTGGGGAATGAGTGTACAGTGTGTAGTGAGGGGATGTGGGTAATCTGTGTACAGTGTGTATTCGGGGGATGTGGGGAATGACTGTACAGTGGGGAGTGAGGGGATGTGGGTAATCTGTATACAGTGTGTCGTGAGGGGATGTGGGTATCTGTGTACAGTGTGTAGTGAAGGGACGTGGGTAAGCTGTGTACACTGTGCAGTGAGGGGATGTGGGTAATCTGTGTACAGTGAGCAGGGAGGGGATTTGGGTAATCTGTGTACAGTGTGTAGTGAGAGGATGTGGGTAATCTGTGTACAGTGTGTATTGAGAGGATATGGGTAATTAGTGTACAGTGTGCAGTGAGGGGATGTGTGTAATCTGCGTACAGTGAGTAGTGAGGAGATGTGGGTAATCTGTGTACAGTGTGTAGTGAAGGGACGTGGGTAGTCTGTGTAAACTGAGTAGTGAGGGGTCGTGAGTAATCTGTGTACAGTGTGTACTGAAGGGATGTGGGTAATCTGTGTACATTGTGTAGTGAGGGGATGTGGGTAATCAGTGTTCAGTGAGTAGTGAGGGGATGTGGGGAATGAGTGTACAGTGCGTAGTGAGGGGACGTGGGTAATCTGTGTACTGTGTGTAGTGAGGGGATGTGGGGAATGAGTGTACCGTGTGTAGTGAGGGGATGTGGGTAATCTGCGTACAGTGTGTAGTCAGGGGATGTGGGCAATGAGTGTACAGTGAGTAGTGACGGGATGTGGGTAATCTGCGTACAGTGTGTATTGAGGGGATGTGGGTAATCTGTGTACACTGTGCTGTGAGGCGATGTGGGTAATCTGTGAACAGTGTGCAGTGAGGGGATGTGGGTAATCTGTGTGCAGTGTGTATTGAGGGGATGTGGGTAATCTGTGTACAGTATGTGGTGAGGGGAATGTTGGTAATCTGTGTGCAGTGTGAAGCGAGTATATATGGGTAATCTGAGTACTGTGTGCAGTGAGGGGATGTGGATAATCTGCGTACAGTGCGTAGTGAGGGGATGTGGGTAATGTGTGTACACTGTGTAGTGAGGATATGTGGGTTATCTGTGAACAGTGTGGAGTGAGGGGATGTGGGTAATCTGTTTACAGTGTGTTGTGAGGGGATGTGGGTAATCTGTGTACAGTGTGTAGTGAGGGGATGTGGGTAATCTGTGTACACTGTGCAGTGAGGGGATGTGGGTAATCTGGGTACAGGATGCAGTGGGGGGATGTGGGTAATCAGTGTACAGTGTGTTGTGCAGGGACATGGGTAATCTGTGTACAGTGCGTAGTGAGGGGATGTGGGTAATGTGTGTACACTGTGTAGTGAGGATATGTGGGTTATCTGTGTACAGTGCATAGTGAGGGGATGTGGGTAATCTGTGTACAGTGTGTTGTGAGGGGATGTGGGTAATCTGTGTACAGTGTGTGCTGAGGGCATGTGGGTAATCTGTGTACAGTGTGTTGTGAGGGGTTGTGGGTAATCTGTGTACACTGTGTAGAGAGGGGATGTGGGTAATCTGTGTACAGTGTGTTGTGAGGGGATGTGGGTAATCTGTGTACAGTGTGTAGAGAGGGGATGTGGGTAATCTGTGTACAGGGTGTTGTGAGGGGATGTGGGTAATCTGTGTACACTGTGTAGAGAGGGGATGTGGGTAATCTGTGTACAGTGTGTACTGAGGGGATGTGGATAATCTGTGTACACTATGCAGTGAAGGGATGTGTGTAATCTGGTACAGTGAGTAGTGAGGGGATGTGGGTAATCAGTGTACAGTGTGTAGTGAAGGGATGTGTGTAATCTGTGTAGTGAGGGGATGTGAGTAATCTGTGTACATTGTGCAGTGAGGGGATGTGGGTAATCTGTGTACAGTGTGCAGTGAAGGGATGTGGGTAATATGTGTACAGTGTGCAGTGAGGATATATGGGTAATCTGAGTACAGTGTGCAGTGAGGGGATGTGGGTAATCTGCGTACAGTGCGTAGTGAGGGGATGTGGGTAATCTGTGTGCAGTGTGTATTCGGGGGATGTTTGTAATCTGTGTACAGTTTGTCATCAGGGGATGTGTGTAATCTGTGTACTGCGAGTAGTGAGGGGATGTGGGTAATCAGTGTACAGTGTGTAGTGAGGGGATGTGGGTAATCTGTGTACAGTGTGTAGTGAGGGGATGTGGATAATCTGTGTACGGTGTGTAGTGAGGGGATGTGGGTAATACGTGTACAGTGTGTAGTGAGGGGATGTGGGTAATCTGAGCACAGTGTGGAGTGAGAGGATGTGGGTAATCTGTGTACAGTGCGTAGTGAGGGGATGTGGGTAATCTGTGTACAGTGTGTAGTGAGGGGAAGTGGGGAATGAGTGTACAGTGTGTAGTAAGTGGATGTGGGTAATCTGTGTACAGTGAGTAGTGAGGGGATGTGGGTAATCTGAGTACAGTGTGCAGTGAGGGGATGTGGGTAATCTGCGTACAGTGCGTAGTGAGGGGATGTGGGTAATCTGTGTGCAGTGTGTATTCGGGGGATGTTTGTAATCTGTGTACAGTTTGTCATCAGGGGATGTGTGTAATCTGTGTACCGCGAGTAGTGAGGGGATGTGGGTAATCAGTGTACAGTGTGTAGTGAGGGGATGTGGGTAATCTGTGTACAGTGTGTAGTGAGGGGATGTGGATAATCTGTGTACGGTGTGTAGTGAGGGGATGTGGGTAATACGTGTACAGTGTGTAGTGAGGGGATGTGGGTAATCTGAGCACAGTGTGGAGTGAGAGGATGTGGGTAATCAGTGTACAGTGTGTAGTGAGAGGATGTGGGTAATCTGTCTACAGTATGGAGTGAGGGGATGTGGGTAATCTGTGTACAGTGAGTAGTGAGCGGATGTGGGTAATCTGTGCACGGTGTGTTGTGAGGGGACGTGGGTAATCTGTGTACAATGAGTAGTGAGGGGACATGGGTAATCTGTGTACAGTGCGTAGTGAGGCGACGTGGGTAATCTGTGTACAATGAGTAGTGAGGGGATGTGTGTAATCTGTGTACAGTGTGCACTGAGGGGATGTGGGTAATCTGTGTACAATGAGTAGTGAGGGGATGTGGGTAATCTGTGTACAGTGTGCACTGAGGGGATGTGGGCAATATGTGTACATTGTGTAGTATGGGGATGTGGGTAATCTGTGCAAAGTGTGTGGTGAGGAGATGTGGGTAATCTGTGTACACGGTGCAGTGAGTGGATGAGTGTATTCTGTGTCCTGTGAGTAGTGAGAGGATGTGGGTAATCTGTGTACAGTGTGCAATGAGGGAATGTGGGTAATTTGTGTACAGTGTGCAGTGAAGGGACGTGGGTAATATGTGTACATTGTGTAGTGAGAAGATGTGGATAATCTGTGTACAGTGTGTAGTGAGGGGACGTGGGTAATATGTGTACAGTGTGTAGTGAGGGAATGTGGGTAATCTGTGTAAAGTGTGTAGTTAAGGGACGTGGGTAATCTGTGTACAGTGTGCAGTGAAGGGATGTGGGTAATCTGTGTACAGTGTGTAGTGAGGGGATGTGGGTAGTCAGTGTACATTGTGGAGTGAAGGGATGTGGGTAATCTGTGTACGGTGTGTAGTGAGGGGATGTGGGTAATACGTGTACAGTGTGTAGTGAGGGGATGTGGGTAATCTGAGCACAGTGTGGAGTGAGAGGATGTGGGTAATCTGTGTACAGTGCGTAGTGAGGGGATGTGGGTAATCTGTGTACAGTGTGTAGTGAGGGGAAGTGGGGAATGAGTGTACAGTGTGTAGTAAGTGGATGTGGGTAATCTGTGTACAGTGAGTAGTGAGGGGATGTGGGTAATCTGTGTACAGTGTGCAGTGAGGGGATGTGGGTAATCTGCGTACAGTGCGTAGTGAGGGGATGTGGGTAATCTGTGTGCAGTGTGTATTCGGGGGATGTTTGTAATCTGTGTACAGTTTGTCATCAGGGGATGTGTGTAATCTGTGTACCGCGAGTAGTGAGGGGATGTGGGTAATCAGTGTACAGTGTGTAGTGAGGGGATGTGGGTAATCTGTGTACAGTGTGTAGTGAGGGGATGTGGATAATCTGTGTACGGTGTGTAGTGAGGGGATGTGGGTAATACGTGTACAGTGTGTAGTGAGGGGATGTGGGTAATCTGTGCACATTGTGTAGTGAGGGGACATGGGTAATCTGCGTACAGTGTGTAGTGAGGGGATGTGGGTAATCTGTGTACAGTGTGTAGTGAGGGAATGTGGGTCATCTGTGTACAGTGCGTAGTGAGGGGATGTGGGTATTCTGTGTACAGTGTGTAGTGGGGGGATGTGGATAATATGTGTACAGTGTGTAGTGAGGGGATGTGGGTAATCAGTGTACAGTGTGTAGTGAGGGGATGTGGGTAATCAGTGTACAGTGTGTACTGAGGGGATGTGGGCAATCTGTGTACAGTGTGTAGTGGGGGCATCTTTTCTGACTGTGATTAATAACATGACAACACCCTCCGTCTGTCACATTTACCCTCAGTGTGGGATCCCCAAATTTCATTCAAGCGCTCTCTGTTACACTGACCCTCAGTGGTTACTCTATGGCATAACACACTCTCTCTCTTTCACACTGACAGTCAGTGTGGGACTCTCCGTTATATCACACTCTCTCTCTGTCACACTGACCCTCAGTGTGGACTGTCCATTATAACAGACTCTCTCTCTATATCACACTGACCCTCAGTGTGGACTCTCCGTTATAACACACACTCTCTCTATCACACTGACCCTCAGTGTGAGACTGTCCGTTATAACACACTCTCTCTCTGTCACACTGACCCTCACTGTAGGACTCTCTGTTATAACAGACTCTCTATCTCTCTCTCACACTGACCCTCAGTGTGTGACTCTCCGTTATATCACTCTCTCTCTGTCACACTGACCCTCAGTGTGGGACTCTCGGTGAAAACACACTCTCTCTCTATATCACTGACCCTCAGTGCGGGACTCTCCGTTTTAAAACACTCTCTCTCTGTCACTCTGACCCTCAGTGTGGGACTCTCCGTTATAACACACTCTCTCTCTGTCACACGGACCCTCAGTGTGTGACTCTCCGTTGTAACACACTCTCTCTCTGTCACACTGACCCTCAGTCTGGGACTCTCCGTTATAGCACACTTTCTCTCTGTCACACTGACCCTCAGTGTAGCACTCTCCGTTATAACACACTCTCTCTCTCTGTCACACTGACCCTCAGTGTGCGGCTCTCCGTTTTAACACACTGTCTCTGTCCCACTGACCGTCAGTGTGGGACTCTCTGTTATAGCATACTCTCTCCGTCACACTGACCCTCAGTGTGGGACTCTCCATTATAACACACTTTCTCTCTGTCACACTGACCATCAGTGTGGGACTCTCCGTTATAACACCCTCTCTCTCTATCACACTGACCCTCGGTGTGGGACTCTATTATAACACATTCGCTCTCTGTCCCACTGACCCTCAGTGTAGGACTCTCCGTTAGAACACACTCTCTCTCTGTCACACTGACCCTCAGGGTGGGAATGTCCGTTATAACACACTCTCTCTCTGTCACACGGACCCTCAGTGTGTGACTCTCCGTTGTAACACACTCTCTCTCGCTCTGTCGCACTGACCCTCAGTCTGGGACTCTCCGTTATAGCACACTTTCTCTCTGTCACACTGACCCTCAGTGTGGCACTCTCCGTTATAACACACTCTCTCTCTCTGTCACACTGACCCTCAGTGTGCGGCTCTCCGTTTTAACACTGTCTTTCTGTCACACTGACCCTCGGTGTGGGACTCTCCGTTATAACACACCTGCTCTGTCACACTCACCCTCAGTGTAGGACTCTCCGTTATAACACACTCTCTCTCTGTCACACTGATCTCAGTTTGGGACTCTCCGTTATAACACACTCTATCTCTGTCACACTGACCCTCAGTGTGCGACTCTCCGTTATTACACACTCTCTCTCTGCCCCACTGACCCTCAGTGTGGCACTTTCCGTTATAAAACACTCTCTCTCTCTTTGTCACACTGACCCTCAGTGTGGGCTCTCCGTTATAACACACTCTCTGTCACACTCACCCTCAGTGTAGCACTCTCCATTATAACACACTGTCTCTCTCTCTCACACTGACCTTCAGTGTGGGACTGTCCGTTATAACACACTCTCTTTCTGTCACACTGACCCTCAGTCTGGGACTCTCCATGAAAACACACTTTCTCTCTGTCACACTGACCCTCAGTGTGGCACTCTCCGTTATAACACACTCTCTCCCTGTCACACTGACCCTCAGTGTGGGACGCTCCGTTATAACACACTCTCTTTCTGTCACACTGACCCTCAGTGTGGGACGCTCCGTTATAACACACTCTCTTTCTGTCACACTGACCCTCAGTGTGGGACTCTCCGTTTTAACACACTCTCTCTCTCTGTCTCACTGACCCTCAGCGTGGGACTCTCCGTCATAACACTCACTCTCTCTGTCACACTGACCCACAGTCTGGGACTCTCCGTTGAAACACCCTCTCTCTCTCTGTCACACTGACCCTCAGTCTGGGATTCTCCGTTCTAACACCCTCTCTCTCTGTCTCACTGACACTCAGTGTGGGACTCTCCGTTATAACACACTCTCTCTCTGTCCCACTGACGCTCAGTGTAGGACTCTCCGTTATAACACACTCTCTCTCTGTCACACTGACCCTCAGTCTGGGACTCTCCGTTATAACACACTCTTTCTCTATCACACTGACCCTCAGCGTGGGACTCTCCGTTATAACACACTCTCTCTCTGTCACACTGACCCTCAGTCTGGGACTCCCAGTTATAACACACTCTCTTACTGTCACACTGACTCTCAGTGTGGGACTCTCCATTAGAACACACTCTCTCTCTGTCACACATATCCCTCAGTCTGGGACTCTCTGTTGTAACACACTCTCTCTCTATCACACTGACCCTCAGTGTGGGACTCTCCGTTATAACACAGTCTCGCTGCACACTGACCCTCAGTGTGGACTCTCCGTTATAACACACTCTCTCTCTGTCACACTGACCCACAGTGTAGGACTCTCCGTTATAACACACTCTCTCTCTGTCACACTGACCCTCAGTGTGGGACTCTCCGTTATAACACACTCTCTCTCTGTCACACTGACCCACAGTGTAGGACTCTCCGTTATAACACACTCTCTCTCTGTCACACTGACCCTCATTGTGGGACTCTCCCTTATAAGACACTCTCTCTCTGTCACACTGACCTTCTGTGTGGGACTCTCCGTTATAACACACACTCTCTCTCTGTCACTCTGACCCTCAGTGTATGACTCTCCCTTATAACACACTCTCTCCTTCTCTCTGTCACACTGACCTTCAGTCTGGGATTCTCCGTTATAACACAGTCTCGCTGCACACTGACCCTCAGTGTGGACTCTCCGTTATAACACACTCTCTCTCTGTCACACTGACCCTCAGTGTGGGACTCTCAGTTATAACACACTTTCTCTCTGTCACACTGACCCTCAGTGCAGGACTCTCCGTTATAACAGACTCTCTCTCTCTGTCACACTGACCCTCAGTGTGTGACTGTCCATTATAACACACTCTCTCTCTGTCACACTGACCCTCAGTGTGGGACTCTCCGTTATCACACACTCTCTCTCTGTCACACTGACGCTCAGTGTGGGACTATCCGCTATAACACTCTCTCTCTTTCACACTGACGCTCAGTGTAGGACTCTCCTTTATAACACTCTCTCTCTCTCTCTCTCTGTCACACTGACCTTCAGTGTGCGACTGTCCGTTATAACACACTCTCTCTCTGTCACACTGACCCTCAGTGTGGGACTCTCCATTATAACACACTCTCTCTCTCTCTGTCACACTGACCCTCAGTGTGGGACTCTCCATTATAACACTCTCTCTATCACACTGACCCTCAGTGTGGACTCTCCATTATAACACACTCTCTCTGTCACACTCACCCTCAGTGTAGCACTCTCCATTATAACACACTGTCTCTCTCTCTCACACTGACCTTCAGTGTAGGACTGTCCGTTATAACACACTCTCTTTCTGTCACACTGATCCTCAGTGTGGGACTGTCCATTATAACACAATCTCTCTCTGTCCCACTGACACACAGTGTAGGACTCTCCGTTATAACACACACTCTCTCTGTCACACTGACCCTCAGTGTGGGACTCTCCGTTATAACACACTTTATCTCTGTCACACTGACCTTCTGTGTGGGATTCTCCGTTATAACACACATTCTCTCTCTGTCACTCTGACCCTCAGTGTAGGACTCTTTCCGTATAACACACTCTCTCTCTCTCTGTCACACTGACCTTCAGTGTGGGACTCTCCGTTATAACACACTCACGCTGCTCACTGACCCTCAGTGTGGACTGTCTGTTATAACACACTCTCTCTCTGTCCCACTGACCCTCAGTGTGGGACGCTCCGTTAAAACACACTCCCTCTCTGTCTCACTGACTCACAGTGTAGGACTCTGCGTTATAACACAAACTCTCTTTCTGTCACTCTGACCCTCAGTGCAGGACTCTCCCTTATACCACACTCTCTCTCTCTCCCTGTCACACTGACCCTCAGTGTGCGACTCTCCGTTATTACACACTCTCTCTCTGACCCACTGACCCTCAGTGTGGGACTCTCCGTTACAACACACTGTCTCTCTGTCACACTGATACACAGTGTAGGATTCTCCGTTATAACACACTCTCTGTGTCACACTGACCCTCAGTGTGGGACTCCCCGTTACAAATAACTCTCTCTCTGTCACACTGACACACAGTGTAGGACTCTCCGTTATAACACACACTCTCTCTGTCACGCTGACACTCAGTGTGGGAATCTCCCTTTAAACACAGTCTCTCTCTATCACACTGACCCTCAGTCTGGGACTCTCCATTTTAACACACTCCCTCTCTATCACACTGACCCTCAGTGTGGGACTCTCCGTTATAACACACTCTCTCTCTGTCACACTGACCCACAGTGTGGCACTCTCCGTTATAAAACACTCTCTCTCTCTTTGTCACACTGACCCTCAGTGTGGGCTCTCCGTCATAACACACACTCTCTCTGTCACACTGACCCTCAGTCTGGGACTCTCCGTTATAACACACTGTCTCTCTATCACACTGGCCATCAGTGTGGGACTCTCCGTTTTAACTCACTCCCTCTCTATCACACTGACCCTCAGTGTGGGACTCACTATTATAACACACTCGCTCTCTGTCCCACTGACCCTCAGTGTAGGCTCTCCATTATAACACACTCTCTCTCTGTCCCACTGACCCTCAGTGTAGGATTCTCCGTTATAACACACTCTCTCTCTGTCACACTGACCCTCAGTGTGTGACTCTCCGTTATAACACACTCTCTCTCTGTCACACTGACCCTCAGTGTGGGACTCTCCGTTATAACATACTCTCTCTCAGTTACACTGACCCTCAGTCTGGGACTCTCCAATATAACACACTTTCTCTCTCTCACACTGACTCTCAGTTTGGGACTCTCCGTTATATCACACTCTTTCTCTGTCACACTGACCCTCAGTGTGCGACTCTCCGTTATTACACTATCTCTCTGTGTCCCACTGCCCCGCAGTGTGGGACTCTCCGTTACAACACACTCTCTCTCTGTCACACTGACACACAGTGTAGGACTCTCCGTTATAACACACTCTCTCTCTGTGTCACACTGACCCTCAGTGTAGGACTCTCCGTTATAACACACTCTCTCTCTCTCTGTCAATCTGACCCTCAGTGTGAGACTCTCCATTATAACACACTCTCTCTCTGTCACACTGACCCTCAGTGTGGGACTCTCCGTTATAACACTCTCTCTGTGTCACACTGACCCTCAGTGTCGGACTCTCCTTTATAACAGATTCTCTCTCTCTCTGTCACACTGACCCTCAGTGTGAGACTGTCCGTTATAACACAATCTCTCGCTGTCACTCTGACCCTCACTGTGGGACTCTCCGTTATAATACACTCTCTTTCTGTCACTCTGACCCTCAGTGTAGGACTGTCCCTTATAACACACTGTCTCTCTCTCTCTCTCTCTCTCTCTGTCACACTGACCTTCAGTGTGGGACTCTCCGTTATAACACACTCTCGCTGCACACTGACCCTCAGTGTGGACTGTCCGTTATAACACACTCTCTCTCTGTCCCACTGACCCTCAGTGTGGGACGCTCCGTTAAAACACACTCTCTCTCTGTCACACTGACCCTCAGTGTGGGACTCTCCGTTATAACAGACTCTCTCTCTCTCTGTCACACTAACCCTCAGTGTGAGACTGTCCGTTATAACACACTCTCGCTGCACACTGACCCTCAGTGTGGACTGTCCGTTATAACACACTGTCTCTCTCTCTCTCTCTCTCTCTCTCTCTGTCACACTGACCTTCAGTGTGGGACTCTCCGTTATAACACACTCTCGCTGCACACTGACCCTCAGTGTGGACAGTCCGTTATAACACACTCTCTCTCTGTCCCACTGACCCTCAGTGTGGGACGCTCCGTTATAACACACTCTCTTTCTGTCACTCTGACCCTCAGTGTAGGACTCTCCCTTATAACACACTCTCTCTCTCTCTCTCTGTCACACTGACCCTCAGTGTGGGACTCTCCGTTATAACACACTCTCGCTGCACACTGACCCTCAGTGTGGACTGTCCGTTATAACACACTCTCTCTCTGTCACATTGACCCTCAGTGTAGGACTCTCCGTTATAACACACACTCTCTCTGTCACACTGACCCTCAGTGTGGGACTCTCCGTTATAACACACTTTATCTCTGTCACACTGACCTTCTGTGTGGGATTCTCCGTTATAACACACATTCTCTCTCTGTCACTCTGACCCTCAGTGTAGGACTCTTTCCGTATAACACACTCTCTCTCTCTCTGTCACACTGACCTTCAGTGTGGGACTCTCCGTTATAACACACTCACGCTGCTCACTGACCCTCAGTGTGGACTGTCTGTTATAACACACTCTCTCTCTGTCCCACTGACCCTCAGTGTGGGACGCTCCGTTAAAACACACTCCCTCTCTGTCTCACTGACTCACAGTGTAGGACTCTGCGTTATAACACAAACTCTCTTTCTGTCACTCTGACCCTCAGTGCAGGACTCTCCCTTATACCACACTCTCTCTCTCTCCCTGTCACACTGACCCTCAGTGTGCGACTCTCCGTTATTACACACTCTCTCTCTGACCCACTGACCCTCAGTGTGGGACTCTCCGTTACAACACACTGTCTCTCTGTCACACTGATACACAGTGTAGGATTCTCCGTTATAACACACTCTCTGTGTCACACTGACCCTCAGTGTGGGACTCCCCGTTACAAATAACTCTCTCTCTGTCACACTGACACACAGTGTAGGACTCTCCGTTATAACACACACTCTCTCTGTCACGCTGACACTCAGTGTGGGAATCTCCCTTTAAACACAGTCTCTCTCTATCACACTGACCCTCAGTCTGGGACTCTCCATTTTAACACACTCCCTCTCTATCACACTGACCCTCAGTGTGGGACTCTCCGTTATAACACACTCTCTCTCTGTCACACTGACCCACAGTGTGGCACTCTCCGTTATAAAACACTCTCTCTCTCTTTGTCACACTGACCCTCAGTGTGGGCTCTCCGTCATAACACACACTCTCTCTGTCACACTGACCCTCAGTCTGGGACTCTCCGTTATAACACACTGTCTCTCTATCACACTGGCCATCAGTGTGGGACTCTCCGTTTTAACTCACTCCCTCTCTATCACACTGACCCTCAGTGTGGGACTCACTATTATAACACACTCGCTCTCTGTCCCACTGACCCTCAGTGTAGGCTCTCCATTATAACACACTCTCTCTCTGTCCCACTGACCCTCAGTGTAGGATTCTCCGTTATAACACACTCTCTCTCTGTCACACTGACCCTCAGTGTGTGACTCTCCGTTATAACACACTCTCTCTCTGTCACACTGACCCTCAGTGTGGGACTCTCCGTTATAACATACTCTCTCTCTGTTACACTGACCCTCAGTCTGGGACTCTCCAATATAACACACTTTCTCTCTCTCACACTGACTCTCAGTTTGGGACTCTCCGTTATATCACACTCTTTCTCTGTCACACTGACCCTCAGTGTGCGACTCTCCGTTATTACACTATCTCTCTGTGTCCCACTGCCCCGCAGTGTGGGACTCTCCGTTACAACACACTCTCTCTCTGTCACACTGACACACAGTGTAGGACTCTCCGTTATAACACACTCTCTCTCTGTGTCACACTGACCCTCAGTGTAGGACTCTCCGTTATAACACACTCTCTCTCTCTCTGTCAATCTGACCCTCAGTGTGAGACTCTCCATTATAACACACTCTCTCTCTGTCACACTGACCCTCAGTGTGGGACTCTCCGTTATAACACTCTCTCTGTGTCACACTGACCCTCAGTGTCGGACTCTCCTTTATAACAGATTCTCTCTCTCTCTGTCAAACTGACCCTCAGTGTGAGACTGTCCGTTATAACACAATCTCTCGCTGTCACTCTGACCCTCACTGTGGGACTCTCCGTTATAATACACTCTCTTTCTGTCACTCTGACCCTCAGTGTAGGACTGTCCCTTATAACACACTGTCTCTCTCTCTCTCTCTCTCTCTCTGTCACACTGACCTTCAGTGTGGGACTCTCCGTTATAACACACTCTCGCTGCACACTGACCCTCAGTGTGGACTGTCCGTTATAACACACTCTCTCTCTGTCCCACTGACCCTCAGTGTGGGACGCTCCGTTAAAACACACTCTCTCTCTGTCACACTGACCCTCAGTGTGGGACTCTCCGTTATAACAGACTCTCTCTCTCTCTGTCACACTAACCCTCAGTGTGAGACTGTCCGTTATAACACACTCTCGCTGCACACTGACCCTCAGTGTGGACTGTCCGTTATAACACACTGTCTCTCTCTCTCTCTCTCTCTCTCTCTCTGTCACACTGACCTTCAGTGTGGGACTCTCCGTTATAACACACTCTCGCTGCACACTGACCCTCAGTGTGGACTGTCCGTTATAACACACTCTCTCTCTGTCCCACTGACCCTCAGTGTGGGACGCTCCGTTATAACACACTCTCTTTCTGTCACTCTGACCCTCAGTGTAGGACTCTCCCTTATAACACACTCTCTCTCTCTCTCTCTGTCACACTGACCCTCAGTGTGGGACTCTCCGTTATAACACACTCTCGCTGCACACTGACCCTCAGTGTGGACTGTCCGTTATAACACACTCTCTCTCTGTCACATTGACCCTCAGTGTAGGACTCTCCGTTATAACACACTCTCTCTCTGTCACACTCACACACAGTGTAGGACTCTCCGTTATAACACACTCTCTCTCTGTCACACTGACGCTCAGTGTGGGACTCTCCGTTGTAACACTCTCTCTGTGTCACACTGACCCTCAGTGTAGGACTCTCCTTTATAACAGATTCTCTCTCTCTCTGTCACACTGACCCTCAGTGTGAGACTGTCCGTTATAACACAATCTCTCTCTGTCACACTGACCTTCAGTGTGGGACTCTCCGTTATAACACACTCTCGCTGCACACTGACCCTCAGTGTGGACTGTCCGTTATAACACACTCTCTCTCTGTCATACTGACCCTCAGTGTAGGACTCTCCGTTATAACACACTCTCTCTCTGTCCCACTGACCCTCAGTGTGGGACGCTCCGTTAAAACACACTCTCTTTCTGTCACACTGACCCTCAGTGTGGGACTGTCCGTTATAACACACTCGCTCTCTGTCACACTGACCCTCAGTGTGTGACTCTCCGTTATAACACACTCTCTCTGTCACACTGACACACAGTTTAGGACTCTGCGTTATAACACACACTCTCTTTCTGTCACTCTGACCCTCAGTGCAGGACTCTCCCTTATACCACACTCTCCCTCTCTCCCTGTCACACTGACCCTCAGTGTGGGACGCTCCGTTATAACACACTCTCTTTCTGTCACACTGACCCTCAGTTTGGGACTCTCCGTTTTTACACGCTCTCTCTCTATGTCTCATTGACCCTCAGCGTGGGACTCTCCGTCATAACACTCACTCTCTCTGTCACTCTGACCCTCAGTGTGGGACTCTCCGTTATAGCACACTCTCTCTGTCACACTGACCCACAGTCTGGGACTCTCTGTTGTAACACCCTCTCTCTCTGTCACACTGACCCTCAGTCTGGGATTCTCCGTTCTAACACCCTCTCTCTCTGTCTCACTGACACTCAGTGTGGGACTCTCCGTTATAACACTCTCTCTCTCTGTCCCACTGACCCTCAGTGTAGGACTCTCCGTTATAACACACTCTCTCTCTGTCACACTGACCCTCAGTCTGGGACTCCCAGTTATAACACTCTCTCTTACTGTCACACTGACCCTCAGTGTGGGACTCTCCATTAGAACACACTCTCTCTCTCTGTCGCACTGACCCTCAGTGTGGGACTCTCCGTTATTACACACTCTCTCTCTGTCACACATATCCCTCAGTGTGGGACTCTCCGTTATAACACACTTTCTGTCTGTCACACTGACCATCAGTCTGGGACTCTCCGTTATAACACACTCTCTTACTGTCACACTTACCCTCAGTGTGGGACTCTCCATTATAACACACTCTCTTTCTGTCACACTTACCCTCAGTGTGGGACTCTCCGTTATAACACACTCTCTCTCTGTCACACTTACCCTCAGTGTGGGACTCTCCATTATAACACACTCTCTTTCTGTCACACTTACCCTCAGTGTGGGACTCTCCGTTATAACACACTCTCTCTCTGTCACACTGACCCTCAGTCTGGGACTCCCAGTTATAACACTCTCTCTTACTGTCACACTGACCCTCAGTGTGGGACTCTCCGTTTTAACTCACTCCCTCTCTATCACACTGACCCTCAGTGTGGGACTCACTATTATAACACACTCGCTCTCTGTCCCACTGACCCTCAGTGTAGGCTCTCCATTATAACACACTCTCTCTCTGTCCCACTGACCCTCAGTGTAGGATTCTCCGTTATAACACACTCTCTCTCTGTCACACTGACCCTCAGTGTGTGACTCTCCGTTATAACACACTCTCTCTCTGTCACACTGACCCTCAGTGTGGGACTCTCCGTTATAACATACTCTCTCTCTGTTACACTGACCCTCAGTCTGGGACTCTCCAATATAACACACTTTCTCTCTCTCACACTGACTCTCAGTTTGGGACTCTCCGTTATATCACACTCTTTCTCTGTCACACTGACCCTCAGTGTGCGACTCTCCGTTATTACACTATCTCTCTGTGTCCCACTGCCCCGCAGTGTGGGACTCTCCGTTACAACACACTCTCTCTCTGTCACACTGACACACAGTGTAGGACTCTCCGTTATAACACACTCTCTCTCTGTGTCACACTGACCCTCAGTGTAGGACTCTCCGTTATAACACACTCTCTCTCTCTCTGTCAATCTGACCCTCAGTGTGAGACTCTCCATTATAACACACTCTCTCTCTGTCACACTGACCCTCAGTGTGGGACTCTCCGTTATAACACTCTCTCTGTGTCACACTGACCCTCAGTGTCGGACTCTCCTTTATAACAGATTCTCTCTCTCTCTGTCAAACTGACCCTCAGTGTGAGACTGTCCGTTATAACACAATCTCTCGCTGTCACTCTGACCCTCACTGTGGGACTCTCCGTTATAATACACTCTCTTTCTGTCACTCTGACCCTCAGTGTAGGACTGTCCCTTATAACACACTGTCTCTCTCTCTCTCTCTCTCTCTCTGTCACACTGACCTTCAGTGTGGGACTCTCCGTTATAACACACTCTCGCTGCACACTGACCCTCAGTGTGGACTGTCCGTTATAACACACTCTCTCTCTGTCCCACTGACCCTCAGTGTGGGACGCTCCGTTAAAACACACTCTCTCTCTGTCACACTGACCCTCAGTGTGGGACTCTCCGTTATAACAGACTCTCTCTCTCTCTGTCACACTAACCCTCAGTGTGAGACTGTCCGTTATAACACACTCTCGCTGCACACTGACCCTCAGTGTGGACTGTCCGTTATAACACACTGTCTCTCTCTCTCTCTCTCTCTCTCTCTCTGTCACACTGACCTTCAGTGTGGGACTCTCCGTTATAACACACTCTCGCTGCACACTGACCCTCAGTGTGGACTGTCCGTTATAACACACTCTCTCTCTGTCCCACTGACCCTCAGTGTGGGACGCTCCGTTATAACACACTCTCTTTCTGTCACTCTGACCCTCAGTGTAGGACTCTCCCTTATAACACACTCTCTCTCTCTCTCTCTGTCACACTGACCCTCAGTGTGGGACTCTCCGTTATAACACACTCTCGCTGCACACTGACCCTCAGTGTGGACTGTCCGTTATAACACACTCTCTCTCTGTCACATTGACCCTCAGTGTAGGACTCTCCGTTATAACACACTCTCTCTCTGTCACACTCACACACAGTGTAGGACTCTCCGTTATAACACACTCTCTCTCTGTCACACTGACGCTCAGTGTGGGACTCTCCGTTGTAACACTCTCTCTGTGTCACACTGACCCTCAGTGTAGGACTCTCCTTTATAACAGATTCTCTCTCTCTCTGTCACACTGACCCTCAGTGTGAGACTGTCCGTTATAACACAATCTCTCTCTGTCACACTGACCTTCAGTGTGGGACTCTCCGTTATAACACACTCTCGCTGCACACTGACCCTCAGTGTGGACTGTCCGTTATAACACACTCTCTCTCTGTCATACTGACCCTCAGTGTAGGACTCTCCGTTATAACACACTCTCTCTCTGTCCCACTGACCCTCAGTGTGGGACGCTCCGTTAAAACACACTCTCTTTCTGTCACACTGACCCTCAGTGTGGGACTGTCCGTTATAACACACTCGCTCTCTGTCACACTGACCCTCAGTGTGTGACTCTCCGTTATAACACACTCTCTCTGTCACACTGACACACAGTTTAGGACTCTGCGTTATAACACACACTCTCTTTCTGTCACTCTGACCCTCAGTGCAGGACTCTCCCTTATACCACACTCTCCCTCTCTCCCTGTCACACTGACCCTCAGTGTGGGACGCTCCGTTATAACACACTCTCTTTCTGTCACACTGACCCTCAGTTTGGGACTCTCCGTTTTTACACGCTCTCTCTCTATGTCTCATTGACCCTCAGCGTGGGACTCTCCGTCATAACACTCACTCTCTCTGTCACTCTGACCCTCAGTGTGGGACTCTCCGTTATAGCACACTCTCTCTGTCACACTGACCCACAGTCTGGGACTCTCTGTTGTAACACCCTCTCTCTCTGTCACACTGACCCTCAGTCTGGGATTCTCCGTTCTAACACCCTCTCTCTCTGTCTCACTGACACTCAGTGTGGGACTCTCCGTTATAACACTCTCTCTCTCTGTCCCACTGACCCTCAGTGTAGGACTCTCCGTTATAACACACTCTCTCTCTGTCACACTGACCCTCAGTCTGGGACTCCCAGTTATAACACTCTCTCTTACTGTCACACTGACCCTCAGTGTGGGACTCTCCATTAGAACACACTCTCTCTCTCTGTCGCACTGACCCTCAGTGTGGGACTCTCCGTTATTACACACTCTCTCTCTGTCACACATATCCCTCAGTGTGGGACTCTCCGTTATAACACACTTTTTGTCTGTCACACTGACCATCAGTCTGGGACTCTCCGTTATAACACACTCTCTTACTGTCACACTTACCCTCAGTGTGGGACTCTCCATTATAACACACTCTCTTTCTGTCACACTTACCCTCAGTGTGGGACTCTCCGTTATAACACACTCTCTCTCTGTCACACTTACCCTCAGTGTGGGACTCTCCATTATAACACACTCTCTTTCTGTCACACTTACCCTCAGTGTGGGACTCTCCGTTATAACACACTCTCTCTCTGTCACACTGACCCTCAGTCTGGGACTCCCAGTTATAACACTCTCTCTTACTGTCACACTGACCCTCAGTGTGGGACTCTCCATTAGAACACACTCTCTCTCTCTGTCGCACTGACCCTCAGTGTGGGACTCTCCGTTATTACACACTCTCTCTCTGTCACACATATCCCTCAGTGTGGGACTCTCCGTTATAACACACTTTCTGTCTGTCACACTGACCATCAGTCTGGGACTCTCCGTTATAACACACTCTCTTACTGTCACACTTACCCTCAGTGTGGGACTCTCCATTATAACACACTCTCTTTCTGTCACACTTACCCTCAGTGTGGGACTCTCCGTTATAACACACTCTCTTACTGTCACACTTACCCTCAGTGTGGGACTCTCCATTATAACACACTCTCTTTCTGTCACACTTACCCTCAGTGTGGGACTCTCCGTTATAACACTCTCTCTCGGTCAGTCTGTCACTCAGTCTGGGACTCTCCCTTATATCACACTCTCTTTCTGTCACACTGACCCTCAGTGAGGGACTCTCCGTTATAACACACTGTCTCTCTGTCACACATATCCCTCAGTGTGGGACTCTCCGTTATAACACACTCTCTCTCTGTCACACTGACCCTCAGTGAGGGACTCTCCGTTATAACACACTGTCTCTCTGTCACACATATCCCTCAGTGTGGGACTCTCCGTTATAACACTCTCTCTCGGTCAGTCTGTCACTCAGTGTGGGACTCTCCCTTATAACACACTCTCTTTCTGTCACACTGACCCTCTGTGTGGACTCTCCATTATAACACACTCTCTCTCTGTCACACATATCCCTCAGTCTGGGACTCTCTGTTGTAACACACTCTTTCTCTATCACACTGACCCTCAGTGTTGGACTCTTCGTTATGACACACTCTGTCTGTGTCACACCGACCCTCAGTGTGGGACTCTCCGTTATGACACACTCTGTCTGTGTCACACCGACCCTCAGTGTGGGACTCTCCGTTATGACACACTCTGTCTGTGTCACACCGACCCTCAGTGTGGGACTCTCCGTTATGACACACTCTGTCTGTGTCACACCGACCCTCAGTGTGAGACTCTCCGTTATGACACACTCTGTCTCTGTCACACCGACCCTCAGTGTGAGACTCTCCGTTATAACACACTCTGTCTGTGTCACACCGACCCTCAGTGTGAGACTCTCCGTTATGACACACTCTGTCTCTGTCACACCGACCCTCAGTGTGAGACTCTCCGTTATGACACACTCTGTCTCTGTCACACCGACCCTCAGTGTGAGACTCTCCGTTATGACACACTCTGTCTCTGTCCCACCGACCCTCAGTGTGAGACTCTCCGTTATGACACACTCTGTCTCTGTCACACCGACCCTCAGTGTGAGACTCTCCGTTATGACACACTCTGTCTCTGTCACACCGACCCTCAGTGTGAGACTCTCCGTTATGACACACTCTGTCTGTGTCACACCGACCCTCAGTGTGGGACTCTCCGTTATGACACACTCTGTCTGTGTCACACCGACCCTCAGTGTGAGACTCTCCGTTATGACACACTCTGTCTGTGTCACACCGACCCTCAGTGTGAGACTCTCCGTTATGACACACTCTGTCTGTGTCACACCGACCCTCAGTGTGAGACTCTCCGTTATGACACACTCTGTCTGTGTCACACCGACCCTCAGTGTGAGACTCTCCGTTATGACACACTCTGTCTGTGTCACACCGACCCTCAGTGTGAGACTCTCCGTTATGACACACTCTGTCTGTGTCACACCGACCCTCAGTGTGAGACTCTCCGTTATGACACACTCTGTCTGTGTCACACCGACCCTCAGTGTGGGACTCTCCGTTATGACACACTCTGTCTGTGTCACACCGACCCTCAGTGTGAGACTCTCCGTTATGACACACTCTGTCTGTGTCACACCGACCCTCAGTGTGGGACTCTCCGTTATGACACACTCTGTCTGTGTCACACCGACCCTCAGTGTGAGACTCTCCGTTATGACACACTCTGTCTGTGTCACACCGACCCTCAGTGTGGGACTCTCCGTTATGACACACTCTGTCTGTGTCACACCGACCCTCAGTGTGAGACTCTCCGTTATGACACACTCTGTCTGTGTCACACCGACCCTCAGTGTGAGACTCTCCGTTATGACACACTCTGTCTCTGTCACACCGACCCTCAGTGTGAGACTCTCCGTTATGACACACTCTGTCTCTGTCACACCGACCCTCAGTGTGGGACTCTCCGTTATGACACACTCTGTCTGTGTCACACCGACCCTCAGTGTGAGACTCTCCGTTATGACACACTCTGTCTGTGTCACACCGACCCTCAGTGTGGGACTCTCCGTTATGACACACTCTGTCTGTGTCACACTGACCTTCAGTGTGAGACTCTCCGTTATGACACACTCTGTCTCTGTCACACCGACCGTCAGTGTGAGACTCTCCGTTATGACACACTCTGTCTGTGTCACACCGACCCTCAGTGTGGGACTCTCCGTTATAACACACTCTGTCTGTGTCACACCGACCCTCAGTGTGAGACTCTCCGTTATAACACACTCTGTCTGTGTCACACCGACCCTCAGTGTGAGACTCTCCGTTATGACACACTCTGTCTCTGTCACACCGACCCTCAGTGTGGGACTCTCCGTTATGACACACTCTGTCTGTGTCACACCGACCCTCAGTGTGAGACTCTCCGTTATAACACACTCTGTCTGTGTCACACCGACCCTCAGTGTGAGACTCTCCGTTATGACACACTCTGTCTGTGTCACACCGACCCTCAGTGTGAGACTCTCCGTTATGACACACTCTGTCTGTGTCACACCGACCCTCAGTGTGGGACTCTCCGTTATGACACACTCTGTCTGTGTCACACCGACCCTCAGTGTGAGACTCTCCGTTATGACACACTCTGTCTGTGTCACACCGACCCTCAGTGTGAGACTCTCCGTTATGACACACTCTGTCTGTGTCACACCGACCGTCAGTGTGAGACTCTCCGTTATGACACACTCTGTCTGTGTCACACCGACCCTCAGTGTGAGACTGTCCGTTATGACACACTCTGTCTGTGTCACACCGACCCTCAGTGTGAGACTCTCCGTTATGACACACTCTGTCTGTGTCACACCGACCCTCAGTGTGGGACTCTCCGTTATGACACACTCTGTCTGTGTCACACCGACCCTCAGTGTGAGACTCTCCGTTATGACACACTCTGTCTGTGTCACACCGACCCTCAGTGTGGGACTCTCCGTTATGACACACTCTGTCTGTGTCACACCGACCCTCAGTGTGAGACTCTCCGTTATGACACACTCTGTCTGTGTCACACCGACCCTCAGTGTGAGACTCTCCGTTATGACACACTCTGTCTGTGTCACACCGACCCTCAGTGTGAGACTCTCCGTTATAACACACTCTGTCTCTGTCACACCGACCCTCAGTGTGAGACTCTCCGTTATGACACACTCTGTCTCTGTCACACCGACCGTCAGTGTGAGACTCTCCGTTATAACACACTCTGTCTGTGTCACACCGACCGTCAGTGTGAGACTCTCCGTTATGACACACTCTGTCTCTGTCACACCGACCCTCAGTGTGAGACTCTCCGTTATAACACACTCTGTCTCTGTCACACCGACCCTCAGTGTGAGACTCTCCGTTATGACACACTCTGTCTCTGTCACACCGACCGTCAGTGTGAGACTCTCCGTTATGACACACTCTGTCTGTGTCACACCGACCCTCAGTGTGAGACTCTCCGTTATGACACACTCTGTCTCTGTCACACCGACCCTCAGTGTGAGACTCTCCGTTATGACACACTCTGTCTCTGTCACACCGACCCTCAGTGTGAGACTCTCCGTTATGACACACTCTGTCTGTGTCACACCGACCGTCAGTGTGAGACTCTCCGTTATGACACACTCTGTCTGTGTCACACCGACCCTCAGTGTGAGACTCTCGTTATGACACACTCTGTCTCTGTCACACCGACCCTCAGTGTGAGACTCTCCGTTATGACACACTCTGTCTGTGTCACACCGACCCTCAGTGTGAGACTCTCCGTTATAACACACTCTGTCTGTGTCACACCGACCCTCAGTGTGAGACTCTCCGTTATGACACACTCTGTCTGTGTCACACCGACCCTCAGTGTGAGACTCTCCGTTATGACACACTCTGTCTGTGTCACACCGACCCTCAGTGTGAGACTCTCCGTTATGACACACTCTGTCTGTGTCACACCGACCCTCAGTGTGGGACTCTCCGTTATGACACACTCTGTCTGTGTCACACCGACCCTCAGTGTGAGACTCTCCGTTATGACACACTCTGTCTGTGTCACACCGACCCTCAGTGTGGGACTCTCCGTTATGACACACTCTGTCTGTGTCACACCGACCCTCAGTGTGAGACTCTCCGTTATGACACACTCTGTCTGTGTCACACCGACCCTCAGTGTGAGACTCTCCGTTATGACACACTCTGTCTCTGTCACACCGACCCTCAGTGTGAGACTCTCCGTTATGACACACTCTGTCTCTGTCACACCGACCCTCAGTGTGGGACTCTCCGTTATAACACACTCTGTCTGTGTCACACCGACCCTCAGTGTGAGACTCTCCGTTATGACACACTCTGTCTCTGTCACACCGACCCTCAGTGTGAGACTCTCCGTTATAACACACTCTGTCTGTGTCACACTGACCCTCAGTGTGAGACTCTCCGTTATGACACACTCTGTCTCTGTCACACCGACCCTCAGTGTGAGACTCTCCGTTATGACACACTCTGTCTGTGTCACACCGACCCTCAGTGTGGGACTCTCCGTTATAACACACTCTGTCTGTGTCACACCGACCCTCAGTGTGAGACTCTCCGTTATAACACACTCTGTCTGTGTCACACCGACCCTCAGTGTGAGACTCTCCGTTATGACACACTCTGTCTCTGTCACACCGACCCTCAGTGTGGGACTCTCCGTTATGACACACTCTGTCTGTGTCACACCGACCCTCAGTGTGAGACTCTCCGTTATGACACACTCTGTCTGTGTCACACCGACCCTCAGTGTGAGACTCTCCGTTATGACACACTCTGTCTGTGTCACACCGACCCTCAGTGTGAGACTCTCCGTTATGACACACTCTGTCTGTGTCACACCGACCGTCAGTGTGAGACTCTCCGTTATAACACACTCTGTCTGTGTCACACCGACCCTCAGTGTGAGACTCTCCGTTATGACACACTCTGTCTGTGTCACACCGACCCTCAGTGTGAGACTCTCCGTTATGACACACTCTGTCTGTGTCACACCGACCCTCAGTGTGGGACTCTCCGTTATGACACACTCTGTCTGTGTCACACCGACCCTCAGTGTGGGACTCTCCGTTATGACACACTCTGTCTGTGTCACACCGACCCTCAGTGTGAGACTCTCCGTTATGACACACTCTGTCTGTGTCACACCGACCCTCAGTGTGAGACTCTCCGTTATGACACACTCTGTCTGTGTCACACCGACCCTCAGTGTGGGACTCTCCGTTATGACACACTCTGTCTGTGTCACACCGACCCTCAGTGTGAGACTCTCCGTTATGACACACTCTGTCTGTGTCACACCGACCCTCAGTGTGGGACTCTCCGTTATGACACACTCTGTCTGTGTCACACCGACCCTCAGTGTGAGACTCTCCGTTATGACACACTCTGTCTGTGTCACACCGACCCTCAGTGTGAGACTCTCCGTTATGACACACTCTGTCTGTGTCACACCGACCCTCAGTGTGAGACTCTCCGTTATAACACACTCTGTCTCTGTCACACCGACCCTCAGTGTGAGACTCTCCGTTATGACACACTCTGTCTCTGTCACACCGACCGTCAGTGTGAGACTCTCCGTTATAACACACTCTGTCTGTGTCACACCGACCGTCAGTGTGAGACTCTCCGTTATGACACACTCTGTCTCTGTCACACCGACCCTCAGTGTGAGACTCTCCGTTATAACACACTCTGTCTCTGTCACACCGACCCTCAGTGTGAGACTCTCCGTTATGACACACTCTGTCTCTGTCACACCGACCGTCAGTGTGAGACTCTCCGTTATGACACACTCTGTCTGTGTCACACCGACCCTCAGTGTGAGACTCTCCGTTATGACACACTCTGTCTCTGTCACACCGACCCTCAGTGTGAGACTCTCCGTTATGACACACTCTGTCTGTGTCACACCGACCCTCAGTGTGAGACTCTCCGTTATGACACACTCTGTCTGTGTCACACCGACCGTCAGTGTGAGACTCTCCGTTATGACACACTCTGTCTGTGTCACACCGACCCTCAGTGTGAGACTCTCCGTTATGACACACTCTGTCTCTGTCACACCGACCCTCAGTGTGAGACTCTCCGTTATGACACACTCTGTCTCTGTCACACCGACCCTCAGTGTGAGACTCTCCGTTATAACACACTCTGTCTGTGTCACACCGACCCTCAGTGTGAGACTCTCCGTTATAACACACTCTGTCTGTGTCACACCGACCCTCAGTGTGAGACTCTCCGTTATGACACACTCTGTCTCTGTCACACCGACCGTCAGTGTGAGACTCTCCGTTATGACACACTCTGTCTGTGTCACACCGACCCTCAGTGTGGGACTCTCCGTTATGACACATTCTGTCTGTGTCACACCGACCCTCAGTGTGGGACTCTCCGTTATGACACACTCTGTCTGTGTCACACCGACCCTCAGTGTGAGACTCTCCATTATGACACACTCTGTCTCTGTCACACCGACCCTCAGTGTGAGACTCTCCGTTATGACACACTCTGTCTGTGTCACACCGACCGTCAGTGTGAGACTCTCCGTTATGACACACTCTGTCTGTGTCACACCGACCCTCAGTGTGAGACTCTCCGTTATGACACACTCTGTCTCTGTCACACCGACCCTCAGTGTGAGACTCTCCGTTATGACACACTCTGTCTCTGTCACACCGACCCTCAGTGTGAGACTCTCCGTTATGACACACTCTGTCTCTGTCACACCGACCCTCAGTGTGAGACTCTCCGTTATGACACACTCTGTCTGTGTCACACCGACCCTCAGTGTGAGACTCTCCGTTATGACACACTCTGTCTGTGTCACACCGACCCTCAGTGTGAGACTCTCCGTTATGACACACTCTGTCTGTGTCACACCGACCCTCAGTGTGAGACTCTCCGTTATGACACACTCTGTCTCTGTCACACCGACCCTCAGTGTGAGACTCTCCGTTATGACACACTCTGTCTGTGTCACACCGACCCTCAGTGTGGGACTCTCCGTTATGACACACTCTGTCTGTGTCACACCGACCCTCAGTGTGAGACTCTCCGTTATGACACACTCTGTCTGTGTCACACCGACCCTCAGTGTGAGACTCTCCGTTATGACACACTCTGTCTGTGTCACACCGACCCTCAGTGTGAGACTCTCCGTTATGACACACTCTGTCTGTGTCACACCGACCGTCAGTGTGAGACTCTCCGTTATAACACACTCTGTCTGTGTCACACCGACCCTCAGTGTGAGACTCTCCGTTATGACACACTCTGTCTGTGTCACACCGACCGTCAGTGTGAGACTCTCCGTTATAACACACTCTGTCTGTGTCACACTGACCCTCAGTGAGGGACTCTCCGTTATAACACACTGTCTCTCTGTCACACTGACCCTCAGTGTGGGACTCTCCGTTATAACACACTCTCTCTCTGTCACACTGACCCTCAGTGTGGGACTCTCCGTTATAACACTCTCTCTCGGTCAGTCTGTCACTCAGTGTGGGACTCTCCGTTATGACACACTCTGTCTGTGTCACACCGACCCTCAGTGTGAGACTCTCCGTTATGACACACTCTGTCTGTGTCACACCGACCCTCAGTGTGGGACTCTCCGTTATAACACACTCTGTCTGTGTCACATCGACCCTCAGTGTGAGACTCTCCGTTATAACACACTCTGTCTGTGTCACACCGACCCTCAGTGTGAGACTCTCCGTTATGACACACTCTGTCTGTGTCACACCGACCCTCAGTGTGAGACTCTCCGTTATGACACACTCTGTCTCTGTCACACCGACCCTCAGTGTGAGACTCTCCGTTATGACACACTCTGTCTGTGTCACACCGACCCTCAGTGTGAGACTCTCCGTTATAACACACTCTGTCTGTGTCACACCGACCCTCAGTGTGAGACTCTCCGTTATGACACACTCTGTCTCTGTCACACCGACCCTCAGTGTGAGACTCTCCGTTATGACACACTCTGTCTGTGTCACACCGACCCTCAGTGTGAGACTCTCCGTTATGACACACTCTGTCTGTGTCACACCGACCCTCAGTGTGGGTCTCTCCGTTATGACACACTCTGTCTGTGTCACACCGACCCTCAGTGTGAGACTCTCCGTTATAACACACTCTGTCTCTGTCACACCGACCCTCAGTGTGAGACTCTCCGTTATGACACACTCTGTCTCTGTCACACCGACCGTCAGTGTGAGACTCTCCGTTATAACACACTCTGTCTGTGTCACACCGACCGTCAGTGTGAGACTCTCCGTTATGACACACTCTGTCTCTGTCACACCGACCCTCAGTGTGAGACTCTCCGTTATAACACACTCTGTCTCTGTCACACCGACCCTCAGTGTGAGACTCTCCGTTATGACACACTCTGTCTCTGTCACACCGACCGTCAGTGTGAGACTCTCCGTTATGACACACTCTGTCTGTGTCACACCGACCCTCAGTGTGAGACTCTCCGTTATGACACACTCTGTCTCTGTCACACCGACCCTCAGTGTGAGACTCTCCGTTATGACACACTCTGTCTCTGTCACACCGACCCTCAGTGTGAGACTCTCCGTTATGACACACTCTGTCTGTGTCACACCGACCGTCAGTGTGAGACTCTCCGTTATGACACACTCTGTCTGTGTCACACCGACCCTCAGTGTGAGACTCTCCGTTATGACACACTCTGTCTGTGTCACACCGACCCTCAGTGTGAGACTCTCCGTTATGACACACTCTGTCTCTGTCACACCGACCCTCAGTGTGAGACTCTCCGTTATAACACACTCTGTCTGTGTCACACCGACCCTCAGTGTGAGACTCTCCGTTATAACACACTCTGTCTGTGTCACACCGACCCTCAGTGTGAGACTCTCCGTTATGACACACTCTGTCTCTGTCACACCGACCGTCAGTGTGAGACTCTCCGTTATGACACACTCTGTCTGTGTCACACCGACCCTCAGTGTGGGACTCTCCGTTATGACACACTCTGTCTGTGTCACACCGACCCTCAGTGTGGGACTCTCCGTTATGACACACTCTGTCTGTGTCACACCGACCCTCAGTGTGAGACTCTCCGTTATGACACACTCTGTCTCTGTCACACCGACCCTCAGTGTGAGACTCTCCGTTATGACACACTCTGTCTGTGTCACACCGACCGTCAGTGTGAGACTCTCCGTTATGACACACTCTGTCTGTGTCACACCGACCCTCAGTGTGAGACTCTCCGTTATGACACACTCTGTCTCTGTCACACCGACCCTCAGTGTGAGACTCTCCGTTATGACACACTCTGTCTCTGTCACACCGACCCTCAGTGTGAGACTCTCCGTTATGACACACTCTGTCTCTGTCACACCGACCCTCAGTGTGAGACTCTCCGTTATGACACACTCTGTCTGTGTCACACCGACCCTCAGTGTGAGACTCTCCGTTATGACACACTCTGTCTGTGTCACACCGACCCTCAGTGTGAGACTCTCCGTTATGACACACTCTGTCTGTGTCACACCGACCCTCAGTGTGAGACTCTCCGTTATGACACACTCTGTCTCTGTCACACCGACCCTCAGTGTGAGACTCTCCGTTATGACACACTCTGTCTGTGTCACACCGACCCTCAGTGTGGGACTCTCCGTTATGACACACTCTGTCTGTGTCACACCGACCCTCAGTGTGAGACTCTCCGTTATGACACACTCTGTCTGTGTCACACCGACCCTCAGTGTGAGACTCTCCGTTATGACACACTCTGTCTGTGTCACACCGACCCTCAGTGTGAGACTCTCCGTTATGACACACTCTGTCTGTGTCACACCGACCGTCAGTGTGAGACTCTCCGTTATAACACACTCTGTCTGTGTCACACCGACCCTCAGTGTGAGACTCTCCGTTATGACACACTCTGTCTGTGTCACACCGACCCTCAGTGTGAGACTCTCCGTTATGACACACTCTGTCTGTGTCACACCGACCCTCAGTGTGAGACTCTCCGTTATAACACACTCTGTCTGTGTCACACCGACCCTCAGTGTGAGACTCTCCGTTATGACACACTCTGTCTGTGTCACACCGACCCTCAGTGTGAGACTCTCCGTTATAACACACTCTGTCTGTGTCACACTGACCCTCAGTGAGGGACTCTCCGTTATAACACACTGTCTCTCTGTCACACTGACCCTCAGTGTGGGACTCTCCGTTATAACACACTCTCTCTCTGTCACACTGACCCTCAGTGTGGGACTCTCCGTTATAACACTCTCTCTCGGTCAGTCTGTCACTCAGTGTGGGACTCTCCGTTATGACACACTCTGTCTGTGTCACACCGACCCTCAGTGTGAGACTCTCCGTTATGACACACTCTGTCTGTGTCACACCGACCCTCAGTGTGGGACTCTCCGTTATAACACACTCTGTCTGTGTCACATCGACCCTCAGTGTGAGACTCTCCGTTATAACACACTCTGTCTGTGTCACACCGACCCTCAGTGTGAGACTCTCCGTTATGACACACTCTGTCTGTGTCACACCGACCCTCAGTGTGAGACTCTCCGTTATAACACACTCTGTCTGTGTCACACCGACCCTCAGTGTGAGACTCTCCGTTATAACACACTCTGTCTGTGTCACACCGACCCTCAGTGTGAGACTCTCCGTTATGACACACTCTGTCTGTGTCACACCGACCCTCAGTGTGAGACTCTCCGTTATAACACACTCTGTCTGTGTCACACCGACCCTCAGTGTGAGACTCTCCGTTATGACACACTCTGTCTCTGTCACACCGACCCTCAGTGTGAGACTCTCCGTTATGACACACTCTGTCTGTGTCACACCGACCCTCAGTGTGAGACTCTCCGTTATGACACACTCTGTCTCTGTCACACCGACCCTCAGTGTGAGACTCTCCGTTATGACACACTCTGTCTGTGTCACACCGACCCTCAGTGTGAGACTCTCCGTTATAACACACTCTGTCTGTGTCACACCGACCCTCAGTGTGAGACTCTCCGTTATGACACACTCTGTCTCTGTCACACCGACCCTCAGTGTGAGACTCTCCGTTATGACACACTCTGTCTGTGTCACACCGACCCTCAGTGTGAGACTCTCCGTTATGACACACTCTGTCTCTGTCACACCGACCGTCAGTGTGGGACTCTCCGTTATGACACACTCTGTCTGTGTCACACCGACCCTCAGTGTGGGACTCTCCGTTATAACACACTCTGTCTGTGTCACACCGACCGTCAGTGTGAGACTCTCCGTTATAACACACTCTGTCTGTGTCACACCGACCCTCAGTGTGAGACTCTCCGTTATGACACACTCTGTCTCTGTCACACCGACCCTCAGTGTGAGACTCTCCGTTATAACACACTCTGTCTGTGTCACACCGACCCTCAGTGTGAGACTCTCCGTTATGACACACTCTGTCTCTGTCACACCGACCGTCAGTGTGAGACTCTCCGTTATGACACACTTTCCCTCTCTTTCTTGCACTGGCCCTCAATGTGAGAATCTCTGTTTTCACTCTGTGTGATCTCATCCTGTTTCTCACTCAGAATCAATGCAATCTCTGTCAGTTTATGTCGTACCTGTTAATTGGATTGCCAGTCTGTTTCAAACTGCATTCTTTTCTTTGAATGTGACATTTGTTGTCATCCCTCAGCTGATTATCAAACTAATGAGTTGTTTTGATGCCCGAATGGGGATGATGACTTGCTGCTTCTGGCAGCCACTGAAAGGCTTGTGTCCCAGCCTTGCTGCTCAATTTCAATGAATTCCCAGCAGTGAGGATTCCATTAGTGATCAGCAAGGAGCTAATTGTGCATTTCTTTGCCTTGTATCATTCTCGTGTTCCGCAGTCATTACCAGAGCACGAGGTTTGTTTATGATGTCTGCCTCAGTCTCTTGAATGTGGTTTAAAGCCATTCGATAGCCTGCCCAATTTTGCAAATATTTCTGCTCTCTCTGCTCTCTCATCTTTGGAGGACTTTCATGTCTGTTCTACAATGATGTTTGTCAGGTTTTAGAGTAGATTTGTAGCTTGGGTTGAGGATGTCGCTTTTGGTTGTCTCGCCGTTCTGGTTCGCTGTTTCACAAATGTTTCATTACCCTGCCTGGCAGCACCATCAGTGCAACCTGTGAGCCGAGACAGGCATGGAAATTCCTAGAAGCCTGGTTCTTCTCTAAAAAACCATCAACAAACACATAGAGCTCGACCCCATATAGACTCCACTGCGAAAGAAAACTGGAAGTGAGGTAATCCAGCTCAACGGACAAGAGAGTTTAAATACCAGGTGGAAAACACTATGGCACTTCATCAGAGATTGTGCAGATCATGTTACCCAGCAGGGCAATGGAATGTCTGCAGAACAGCGAACCACTCGGCCAGCCAACCAACTGCACTAGTGTAGTTTTCTTTTAACTGACACCTATCTCTTTCCTTATCCATGTCTGAGCCTTGGTCCTGAAGTTTCACAGGCTGTGGGAGGCATCACAGATCAAGGTTCTAGCAAGGGTTTTTTTTGCGCACCAGCAGGAAGCTTTTCCGCTTTCTGACATAAGGAGACGTGAGATCTAATCCTCCACGCATGCTGCTTTTCAGCCCAAGAGAAATAATTTAGACAAACTCCATCTTCGCTTCTGTGAATGTTAAACAGGAACTTCTGGTCACCTCACATGGTCGGTGGTAAATACAGGAGAGGCACAAAGATGTAAAAGAACAGCCAGTGACCCGACCAAGGTCTGTAATTTTATTAAAAAACAACAAACTTCAGATGCTGGAAATCTGAAATAAAAACAGAAAGTGATGGAGAAACTCAGCAGGTCTGGCAACATTTGTGGGGAGAGGAACAGAGTTCATGGTTTGGATCCAGAAGTTTTGAACCATCTGGAGAGATGATTTCTCACCTGGAGAGAGGCAGGATCAGTCATTCTCAGTTGTTTGTCAAGAACTTTCTCCAATGCACTATCCAACACCACCCCCTCCCAGCCCCTTTCAAATATAGGCTTGGAAGTGGAAATTACATCGTACCGCACAGAAACAGGACCTTCAGCCCACCTTGTCTATCCCACCAACAGATGTTGAATGACACTAATCCCATTTACCTGCCTACTATGCCTTGGCATTTTAAATGCTCACCCAGATGCTTGGCAAATGTTGCCAGCCTCCACCACTCTCTCAGGCAACATATTCCATACTTTTACCACATCTCAGGATGAAAATAAAATCTCTGAAAGCCTCAAAATCACTTCTTCCTCAGCTAAAACTTCTGCCCTCTTGGTCTCAGATATATATGCCATGAGGTAAAGTTTCTTACAGTCCACCCTGTCTGTGCCTCTCGTAATTCTGCGTACCTCAGTCAGTTCCCCCTCAGCCCCGTCTGCTCCAAGAAAAACAAACCCAGGCTACCCAGTCTCTCCTCACCACTGAGACTTTTCATCCCAGGCAACATCCTGGTGAAGAGCAAATTACATCAGATGCATGGAGAGAGAGCAAGCTAATGTTTCGAGTCTTCATTTGAGATGTTGTGAAGTGTGGAGGGGGCAACATTTATGCTATAGTATTGTGGGGGGGTGGTTATGGTTAAATGCTAGCCTCTCCACACTTCGCAACATCTCTAGTGAAGAGTCGCCTAGACTCGAAATGTTAGCTTGCTCTCTCTCTATGGCTTCTGCTCAATCCTCTGTGATCACCAGCATTTTGTTCGGAGATAGTAGGAGCTGCTTTTACTCCTGGTTAGTGTGAACTGCACACAGTATTCCATCCGTGGCCTGACCAAATAACTCCCCTGGGTCTTACTTCTGGAACAGGGGCCCTTATTCCAATCTTACAGTATGTCTAAATCTAAAAAGAAACTGGCCTGGCATTAAAATCAGAGCTAGCACTTCTCATGAAATGAATGGCAAAGGTTAAATGCTAATTTTCTTTTGATGAGGCAAGGGAGTGCATTTCAGAATGCACCGCAATTACGCTTGCCTATTCAAAAGTGTAAGCAACAGTAGCATTTAACTCGCAGTGATCTTCAATGTTATTCAGTGGAAGATAGTATTATTGGATTGTTACAACTGAGTTTGAGAAAACGAGAGGTAGGTCACCCCTCTGAAGAGATCAGAAATGGTTGCCAATCCAGCATTGGCCATGTTCCTGAGGGTTTTGTCACATGGCCTCATGTCGTCCAACAGTCTCCCCAATCAAACAGTCTTTTCTTCCCATCTTCAATATTTTTCTTTCACGAATAAACAGAGGCGTTCAAAGAAAATTAACAAAATACACAACTTCTTAAAAATAGAATCTCTGAGCAGGGAGTTGATACTCGAACTGTGTAAACCATTTGTTTGGCTACAAATGTTGGCAGTTCTGGGTGCCTCATGACAGAAAGGAACAAGGACACAGTTACCAGGACGTGGCCAGGACCAGAATCCTGCAGTTATGGGGCAAGACTGGATAAGCTGCGGATGTTCTCTTCAGGAGATAGGAGTCTGAGGGGAGATTCATTGGAGGTAAACAAGGTTGTGAAGGCCCTGCAGAGAACTAATGGGGAAAGGTCTCTTGACCTCAGTAGAGGGGACAGTGGGCACAGACTTTATGTGATGATGATAAGGAATAAAGGAAGTACATTTTTCACCCAGTGTTGTTTAAGGGTTCAATCTCACTGTCGAAAAGGGTGATCGCGGCACAAGCAATTGATTTGCTTAATGAGGTGTCTGGATTTGCAGATCAAGCACTACATCCTGCAGGGCTACACGCAAAAGGCTAGAAAGTGGTACTAGGCCCGGGGTCTTGTATTTCAGCTGGGGCAGTGCCCTCTCGCTGTGCCACAATGTGTACAGGATTTGATAAATACAGCTGCGAATTCTGTTTTCTTTCTCAGACATCCACAGCTATGTCTTGGAAGTGGATCTTCAGTTCCTTCCAACTCCTGCCTAATCAGAAATATTGAGCTTTCTTGTCTGTCATTGCATTTCCATTGGGTACCAGTTCGATGCTTGCCGGCACTTAGGGAGATAGGCTTCGCCAGTGAGCATGTAGCTCAGTGTCTGAATGCTGCGTGCATGTGGTACTGAGTTACAGCGATTCGAGGGGTCTCAACTTTCACGTTTGCTGGAGCAGCTGGCTCCAGTCAGGGGTGGCCGTCAGCCTGCTGCGATAAACAGTGGAGCCCTCAGCTCCTGAACAGAGAAAAAAAATGAGCAGAGTTGTGGCTTGTTGTCATCTGATTCCTGCTGAAGAATAAATGTGTGACCGTCAAGCAAGGCCAGGATAAAGTTAGACTCAGGATATCCCAGTGATAATGGGAACTGCAGATGCTGGAGAATCCAAGTTAACAAAGTGTGGAGCTGGATGAACACAGCAGGCCAAGCAGCATCTCAGGAGCACAAAAGCTGACGTTCCAGGCCACGACCCTTCATCAGGATATCCCATCTGTTCAAAATAGGGGATCTTCCACACAGACTCTGACACACTCACAGGCACTGACACACTCACAGACTCCAACATACTCTGACACGCTCACAGGCACTGATACACTGTTAGTCTCCAACGTACACAGAGATGCACACACAACCACACACATGCATAGGTGCACGCACAGAACATATATAGGGACATACATACAGGCACTCACCCTCACCGATACATACTGAGGTTACTTGCTGACACAGATACAAGCAGAGACACAGGTACTCACATGGCCATGCAGATCAACACAAATCACAGAATATATGTTAACACCTATTCACAGATGCACAGGCATACTTATCAAGATAATCGCACACATATACTGATACACTCTCGCATATTCTCACTCACACACACATACACTGTCACATATACACTCTCTCTCTCTCACACACACACACACACTCTCTCTCTCACGCACACACACACACACTCTCTCTCACACACACACACTCTCTCTCACACACCCTCACTCTCTGTCACACACACACGTATATATACACACGCACATACATTCATGCATGCACATGTATACACACACACACACACACACACACACACTTGCAAGTGACCACACAGAAGGGGCAAAATCAAAGCAAGAAGATACCTAGTAAATAAATAAACAAAAGACCAGAATTGTTTTTATTGCATATGGAGCAATGCACGCTCTGTGTACATAGCTGAGCAGTAACTGGCTTTCATCAACAATTAATGAGGGTAGAAATGAGATCCATGTCAGACGGACTCTCACAGTGGAGGAGGGCTGCTGTCTGGGTTCACGCTCACAATAATTCCCTTTAGGCCCCTGAGGAGAGTGCACTGCTGAAACACCGGTCCTCACTTAGTGGCGACTGGGATGAAATGAAAGAACAGCTTGGTCTTTGCCAAGGAAAGTTGGAACAAACAAAAGGCTACTGGCGAGTGGGAGTGAGACATATATCTATATAGTATATATATATGTGTGTGTTTATATACTGCAACCTTCGAGACGCAAAGCAATCAAGAGCAGAGTTACAGTTAGCAGTTACACAGATGGGGAACTTACTATGGGAAAACTCTCAGAGGTTGTCGTGTTTGCTGCTCTGTCATGTTTGTCATGTCCGAGAGACAGTCATTGAAGTGGAAAGCATATTTTGGAGATAACGAGATACAGTGGAGGACAAGGGACAATGGGGACCAGCAGAAATGTGTTATGAATTATCTTTTGTCAAAGGCAGGAGTGCGTAGGGGACTTTGGTCATGACCCTAGCTCAATGACGCTTGCGACAGAGTGTAGTGAATGGAAAATGACGCCTCCTTTTCTAAAAGCCTGATCTATGATCTATGGGCCGGATTTCCATGGAGAATGGAGATTCCTTTGTTTGCTGGTAGGTGGGAAGGAAGCCAGGAGCCAATTTTAAGATTCCCAACCACACTTGTAGGATTTCCTATTTCGGCCAGTGCTGTTTAAGGGTGTGGGCTGCTGTGGACCCTGGCCATGCAACCGACATTCCCCATCTTCACAGTGGGAACAGCCCCTACAATGTTTGCGGAAACGCTGTCGCTTTTAAAGGACTTGAGTTTCACACCATCTCAGAAGTGTTGCGAACTGCAAAATGGACAAGGGAACATTTTGACTTTTTGAGATGGGTGTTCGAAAGGTGTTTCCCATGACCACCATGCCAATCTATGCCACCTTGAATCCTCATGCTCCCTGCAAACTTATGGTACTTCCATGCTTACCATCCACTGAATAGAACAGATTAACCTTATAATGACAATAGAATATATCAAAAGAAGCGTAAAAAATGTTATTTAATTATAACATTCCAGTTTCTCAAAAATTCCTTTCTCTACAGACCAGGATGTCAATCTACAACATCATTTAAAATATCGCAGGCACCACAAACACTCGAAACTTATTAACTTTGGGTAAATAAACACCGTGTAATCAACATCTTTAGAGAGAGGTGTGCGCCACAGGGGCTGGGATCCATTATTTCCCCCTGCAACTCCATTTCAATTGAGAAGCACGAATAGGCCACTCAGCCCATTGATTCTGCCTCACCATTCAATGAGACCCTGGCTAATTCAAAAACTCTCAACCCCATTTCCTTGCCTGCCAATCGATTCCCTTCCTGATTAAAAATCTGTCTATCTCAGCCTGGAACATAATTAACAGCCCAGCCACGAAAACTCTCCGCGGTAAAGAATTCCACAGATTTGTTTCCCTCTGAGAGAAGAAATTCCTCCCCATCTCTGTCTGAAGTAGGTGGCCCCTTGTTCTGAGATTATTCTCTCTGGTCTGAGACAAGCTTGACGCATCTACCCCATCAAGCCCTCTAAGAGTCCTGTGTGTTTCAACAAGGTCACCTCTCATTCTTTTAAACTCCAGTGAGTACTGGCCCAACCTCCTCAACCTCTCCTCAAAAGATGCCCTCTCCATACCCAGTTTCAGGCGAATGAACCTTCTCCGGGCTGCCTCCAATGCCAGTCTATCTTTCCTTTAGAGAGGGGCCCAGGATTCTTCACTTTATTCCAGCTGCAGTCTGAGTAGTGCCCTGTATAGTTTTAGCAAAACCTCCCTATTTTTATCCTCCAATCCCTTTGAAATAAAGACCAATGTTCCATTTGCCTTTCCTATGACCCGCTGAAGGTGGATGCCAGCCTTTTTGTGATTCCTGGACTGGGACTCCTAAATTCTTCTTTCTCCACTTAAATAATATTCAGCTGCTTGATTCTTCCTACAGAAGAGCAGAAGTTTTTTTGCCTATTTGCTGTCCCTGTCTGTATCGCTCTGCAGACTCTGTGTCATCCTCACCATCTGACTTTGTGTGCCATCTGCAAACTTTTGATAGTATATATACTTTCCTTATCCAAGCCACTAATATAGATAATAAATAACTGTGGCCCCAGTACTGATCCACTAGCTACAGGATGCCATCCTGAAAACACTCCTTTTTCTATCTCTCTGGCTTCTCTTTGTTGGCTAGTTCTCCATCTAAAATACCAGCTCCAACATTGTGGCCTGCTATCAAGTAGCCTCATGTGTGGTACCTTATCAAATTCCCTCTGAAAATCCCATTGCAAGCACTGCTTCCTGTTTATCTATCCCACTTGTCATTTTCTCAAAGAATTCTGGTAAATTTGTCACATGATATTTCCCTTCTTGAAGCCATACTGACCCTGCCTGATGACATTATGTATTTCTAAATGCTCTGCTACTACATCCTTTAAGACAAACAGCCACTTGAGGAATACTATGTACAGTTCTGGTCTCCCTGTGGTAGGAAAGATGTTGCAAAACTTGAAAGAATTCAGAAAAGATTTACAAGGATGTTGCCAGGGTCGGAGGGTTTGAGCTACAGTGAGAGGCTGAATAGGCCGGGGCTATTTTCCCTGGAGCGTCAGAGGCTGAGGGGTGACCTTGTAGAGGTTTATAAAATCATGAGGGGCATGGATAGGGTGAACAGACAGGTCTTTTCCCCAGGCTGGGGGAGTCCAAAACTAGAGGGGCTTAGGTTTATGGTGAGAGGGGAAATATTTAAAAGGGACCTAAGGGGCATCTTTTTGACACAGAGGGTGGTGTGTGTATGGAATGACCTGCCAGAGGAAGTGGTGGAGGCTGGTACAACTATAACATTTAAAAGGCGGCTGGATGGGTATGGGAATAGGAAGGGTTTAGAGGGATATGGGCCAAAGCTGGCAAACGGGGCAAGACTAATTTAGGATGAATTGGACCAAAGGGTCTGCTCCCATGCTGTACAGCTCGATAACTCTATTTTCCCCATAGTTGACTTTAAGCTAACTGTATTGTTGTGAGCCTATTTTTGTTTCCTGCATCTTTTTATGTAAAGATGTTACATTGGCAGTTCTCCAATCCGCCGGCACTTTTCCAGAATCTAAGGATTTTTGGAAAATTACTACCTGCATTCACTGTCTCTGTAACTACTTTGTTTAGTATCCGAGGATGCCTCCTATTAGATCAAGGGGACTTATCAGCCTTTAGACCCATCGTTTTTATGAAATACAGAGCAGTACCAGCACAGTGACAACCCCTTTAGCCCACCATATGTCTCTGCTGACTATGATGTGAATCTAACCTAGTCCCATCTGCCTACACATGGCCCATATCCCTTTATTCTCTCATGTTTCTGTCGAAATGCCTCTTAAACCTTGCTGCTTCTACCACCTCTGTTGGGGGCATGTTCCAGGCATTAACTACCCTCAGTGTAAGGAACTTCCCTCGCATGTCTCCTTTAAACATACCCCCCCTCACCTTAAACTGATGCCCCCTAGTATTTGATTTTCCTACACTGGGAAGAGGATCCAACTGTCCTTCGCATTTTTTCTGTGGTCATAGATTTTGTATTTATTTTCCCTCCTCCTTTTACTATGAAGTCTGATGCAAAGTATTTACTCAGCTCCTCTCCCAAATCATGGTACCCCATTATCAATTCCTCAGCCTCATTCTCTCATTCTGCCTTCTTGCTTCCTTTCTACATATTTTTAAAAAAGCTCTTGCTGTCCATCTTGATATTAATAGCGAGTTTACCCCGAAGTTTGTCTGCTTCCTCTTTATTATTTTTTGGTCTTCTTTTGTTGGTTTATAAAACTTTCCCGATCCTCTGTCTTATCATTAATCTTTTCCACATTGTATATTTTTTCTTTCAATTTTATGTTATTCTAACTTTCCCTTGTTAACCATGATTGGTTCATCCTTTTCCTAGGATCCTTCTTTCTCACCAGGATATATCTTTGCTGTGAGCCATGAACTGTTTTCTTAAACATCTGCTATTGTTCCTAAACCATCTTTGCTGTTATACTCCTTTCCCAGTTCAGTCCAGCCACATCTGCCTTCATTGCTTTGTAACTACCCTCATTTAAACTGAGCACAGCTGTTCTATTTTTACTCTGCCAATGTTCGCTTTGATTAGCAATGATTCATGTCCCCCGAACAAATTTTTTAAGTGCTCATGAGGTCTCCTGGAAACGATGACTGACCTAAAGATAGCCCATAATTAGCATGTGATCAGTAATCTCCAAGCTGTTAGCCATTGAAACCATTCCGAAGACAATGTCAAATGGGTAAAGCAAGCATGCATCCCCCAGTTGGTGAAAATAAAAATTAGAACACTATTTGTAAGGTTCACTCGGCTGAAACCGGGCATGGAGAGGGCATCTTTTGAGGAGAGGTTGAGGAGCTTGGGCCTGTACTCACTGGAGTTTAAAAGAATGAGAGGTGACCTTGTTGAAATTACAAGAAAGAGGATTGATGAGGGCAGGGTGGTGGCTGTTGTCTATCTGGATTTCAGTAAGGTGTTCGACAAGGTTCTCCATGGTAGACTGGGTTAGCAAGGTTAGATACACGGAATCCAGGGAGATCTAGCCAACTGGATAAAAAGTTGGCTTGAAAGTAGAAGACAGAGGGTGGTGGTTGAGGATTGCTTCTCAGACTGGTGGCCTGTGACCAGCGGTGTGCCACAAGGATCAGGGCTGGATCCACTACTTTTTGACATTGATGTAAATGATTTGGATGTGATTAAAGGAGGAATAGTTAGTAAGTTTGCAGATGACACTAAAATTGGTGCTATAGATACAATGAAGTGGACAGCAAAGAAGGTTACCTCAGAGTACAACAGGATCTTGATCAGATGGGCCAATGGGCTGAGGAGTGGCAAGTGGAGTTTAATTTAGATAAATGTGAGGTGCTGCATTTTGGAAAGGCAAATCAGGGCAGGACGTATACACTTAATGGTAAGGTCCTGGGGAGAGTCGCTGAACAAAGAGACCTTCGTGGAGGGGGGGGGGTGCAGGTTCACAGTCTCTTGAAAGTAGAGTTGCAGGTAGATGAGACTATGAAGAAGGCATTTGGTATGTTTGCCTTTATTGGTCAGTGCACTGAGTAAGGAGTTGGGAGGGTCATGTTGCAGCTCTACAGGACATTGGTTAGGCCACTTTTGGAACACAGGGATGTGGGCTAGATCCTAGCAAATGGGACTAGATTCATTTAGGATATCTGGCTGGCGTTGGACCAATGGGTCTGTTTCCCTATGACTGTAACCATTCTTTCTAAACTGCATGTGTGTGCAGCCATTCTGATGTTTCCTACATGCCCGTCGTGGCATTGCACTGACTTCCAGTTCCAGGTGTCACTGCTGTGGATGGGCCTTAGAGGGCCGCACAGTTGGTAAAAATAAAAATTAGAACATTATTTGTAAGCCTACGTCTCCCCCCCCCCCCCACCTCCCAAGCTTTCCCCCTGCTATATGGTTGAAAGCCCTCTTAGGAGCCCTAGATATTTGATTTACTTGGGCATTGGTTCATGTGAAGCCCTTCTTGCTGGAACTGATCCTCTCTACGCTCACAAACTGAAACCCATTCCACCCACACCAACCTTTGAGCCATGCACTTACCTCCTTGACTTTATTTACTTAATGCCAGTTTGCCTGTGGCTCAGCTATTAACCCTGACACTATTACCTTGGAGATTCTGCTTTCAAATTTAGCTCCAAACTGTTATAAGTCTTTTGCAGAGCCTCCTTTCTAGTCCTATCGACCTCATCATCCCAATGTGAATGACGACAACCCTCCCCACCCTCTCCGAGTTCTTCTCCCACCCTCAGGGAGTTGTCCTTAATCCTGGCACAGCCTTCAGGAGTCCCGCTCCCAGCTGCAGAGATCCGGATTTATCCCACTAATTACACTCTCCCGTTTCACCACTATTTCTGCAGCCCCCCACTCGAATGCCTCCCTGTGCCAAGGTGCCATGGGTAGTTCACTCACCCTCCCTGCAGGCTCCACTCTCATCCTCACAGCTTGCAAGGATGTTGAACAGTTGCAGAGGTCTGAGGCTCCTCAATTTCAACCCTCACCTGCCCCTGATCTCTGATCAATTTTGAATGACCTAATCTCAAGGCTGTGACTACCCAATGGAGCAAAGTTTCCAAGCAACTTTCCCTTTCCCAGCTAAAGATGCGATGTCTGCAACTTGGACTCCGGCTTCTCAACTCAGATCTGAGGTTCCCCGAGCCGCGGACGCTCACTACAGATGTGAGCCTTGCTCATTTCATGCCCAACAGCTCCCGCATACTACAGCAGTGACGCATCATTCACTCTGCCATCACTATTGCATTTGCTTTAATTTATAAATTAATTCCTGCTCTTTACATCTCACCATATTCATTTTCATAAAATAAAACAAAAGCAGCAGTGCCAGACTTATACTTAAGAAACTTTTTAAGAGAACTGAGGAGAAAAATAAAAGAGAGGCCTAAACACAAGCTGTAAAAGGCCTGGGTTTTTGCCTCAAAGATGAGGAATATACACTAATCCTACTCACCAATCAGCCTCTTTCCCTGCAGCCTTGTCACGCTGTGCTGTCTCTCTGCAGGTCAGTCAGCCTCTCGATCCACACCTTTCATCTCCTTCCACTTCTTCCAGTAAACCCTGCTCTAAAACACCTCTGTCTCCCTTCGCACCCAATTTCCACTTTGAACCAAATTTCAACAGTATATTCCCTCAGACTTTGCTGCAGTCCACTGCACCTTGATCATACTTCTTTACTGACTGCAAACTCTTCAATCTGCAATTTCACATATTGTTTCTCAGCACATTGATTGTCCGTTAGTTAGTAAAATATGTCCCTTGGTTTGAATGACCTTTCTACGGTGGGGACTCCACATGATCACACCCTCAAGCAATGCAGACATTTTATCAAGCTGTTTGAGGAGGCAAGCTAATGGGAGGCTTGACCTGAAGCGACAGCATTCATTCTAATCCGATTCAATTTGAGATGCAAGTAATTTCAGTTTTTGTAAGATTAAACATAACTTTTAAAAAAACACATTTCAAATGATTGTGCTGCAGTACTGTGTGGGTGTGGAGCATCTGTGTGTTCGGTTCTGCATAAAATAGTCACTCTTCTGTGCCCTTGCGGTCCTGTTAGGCCATCCTCATATTCATATTGCGGCTAGATACATTTCAAATTCACTTATTTGTCAAGACTTGGAAAGCTCGGCTTCCTTGAATAATCGAAGCTTTCACTTTCACCTCGCTGTGAATGTAAAGTTCAATCCCAATTGGGAACCAGTGGCTGTGTTTTTTTTTACTAAGTTCCACAGTCGCCCCTGATCCTTTTCCTACCCACAAACAAGGGAAAGAGATCCCACTCTATCCTGAAACAATCTTTATTGAATTTTAATTTGCTGTAATGATCTGTTTAGTATGTAGTCTGACTGAACAGCAAAACACTGTGAATGCACACTGAAGCATTGTCCTCCACATACTGTTTTAACTTTGATACGTGATTGATTGTTAGTTAGCAGTGAGGTAAAGGAGAGAGAATGTGCATTTGTACAGAACCTCATCATATTCCTCAGCAGTATCCCAAAGTCCTTCATCTGCAATGAAATACATTGAAGTGCTCTGGCTACAGCTGTGTGGCTAAATGAGTCAACCTTTAGCTGCACAAAGGAGTAAACAGTATTAAAGATGTGATTTGATTAAAGTATTACTGATCTTGAGGGTTCTGGACAGGGTGGCTGTGGAGACAATGATTCCTCTTAAAGAATCATGGAGTTACAGGATATTCTATTCTATTCTATTCTATTCACACAGCATGGAAACAGACCATTCAGCCCATGCTGACCATGATCCCAGACTAAACCAGTCCCACCTGCCTGCTTCTGGCCTATATCCCTCTGAACCTTTCCTATTTGTGTACTTATCCAAATGTCTTTTAAACATTGTAACTGTGCCCACATGCAGCACTTCCTCAGGAAGTTCACTCCACACACGAACCACCCTCTGTGTAAAAAAAAAATCTCCTCATGTCTTTTTTAAATCTCTCTCCTCTCACCTTAAAAATGTGTCCCCTAGTCTTGCATTCCCCCATCCTAGGGAAAAGATACCTACCATTAACCCTAGCTATACCCTACATTATTTTGTAAACTTCTATAAGGCCACCTCTCATCTTCCTATGCTCCAGTGAAAAATGTCTGAGGGGTCTTAGATTCATATATTACAGAGGGGGCCTTTCAGCCCATCAAGTTTGCATCACCAAAGCTACACTAAATCTACACTAGTCCCACTTTCTAACACTAGTCCCATAACCTTGAATGTTATGACATTTCAAGTGCTTATCCAAGTAGTTTTTAAAGGTTATGAGGTTTCCCACCTCAACTACCCTGCCGGGCAGCGCATTTCAGATCCACACCGCCCTCTGAATGAAAACATTTCTCCTAAAATCCCCTCTAAACCTCCTGCCTTTCACCTTAAAATGATGCCCCCCCTTGTTATTGATCCTTCGACTAAGGGGAACAGCTCCTTTTTATTTGCCCTCTCCATACCCATCATAGTCTTATACACCTCTAACGGGTCCCCCCTCAATCTTCCATGCTCCAAAAAAAGCAACCCTTATCCAGTCTCTCTTCCTGGCCTCCTGGCTGCTAAAACGCAGTTAGATTGCTGACTTGGCCAAACAGCAAGGAATGCTGGGTATATTGGCCAAGGTAAAATTCTGAAATCACAAAACCTTGTCACCAGACTTACTGCAAACACAGCACCCAGATGCAAATGATTTTAACGTAATGTAAAAGGCAGTACTTACCTTAGACAGACATATCCCCAACAATTTATCTCCCAAACAAAGAAGGGCCCAGACAGAAAGGCATCAGGCCCTGCTACACAAAGAAGCAAACAGTAGCAAGCCATCCAAGATTGATAATGATTCTGCCCATCTGAGTCTCCCTGATTGGTCAGAACTATAGAAAACCATCTTAAAAGATATAAAAATAGGGTTCACCTGTAGACCAATCTCTCCGGACCCTCTTAGATCTTCTGAGGAGACTGGCCTGGCATAAGACAGAGATCTGCTGACTGTCCAGAGATAGAAAGGGAGAGAGAAGATGGTTTTGCAGTCCCACAGGGACAGAAAGAAAGAGCGGCTATCCAAATCCACAAGAGATTCAGGAAGCATTGTCAGCTTAAGGGGCTGAATAGAGATAGTATTGTTTTGTAGTAAAAGCTATTGTAACTTGGTTTCAAATAAAGTTGGAAATGTTTTGTGTTGGTACTGGTTTGTGTTCATAGTGATTTGACCACTTCAGTATTGGAGGACACCTGGGCAAATTCATTCATCGCATTCTGGTTGGAGTTTTCGAACTTGTTTTAAGGAGAAACAAGACAATATCACAGTGTGTGGCCCAGAACTGCACACAGTACTCCAGCTGCAGTCTAACCAAAGTTATATACAGCTCCAGCATAACCACTCTGCTCCTATAATCTATGCCATCACTGATAAAGGCGAGTGCCCCATGTGCCTTCTTAACCACCTTATTTACCTGTCCTACCACCTTCAGGGATTTGTGGGCAAACATCTTAAGATCCCTCTGTTCCTCTGGACTTCCTAGTGTCATACCATTCACTGAGTACTGCCTTGTCTTGTTACTTCTTCTAAAGTGGATCACCTCACATTTATCAGAGTTAAGTTCCATCAGCAATTGATCTGACCAATCTGTTTATATCCTCCTGGACCATCTTCCTCACTGACAACCACCTGGCCAAGCTTTATATCATCTGCGAGCTTACTTACCAGAGAGGGTTCAGAAGAGATTTACGCTGATATGGCTGGGTATGGAAGGATTGTGTTATTAAGAAAGGTTGGATAGACTGGGACGTCTTTCGCTGCAGTGTAGGAGGTTGAGAGGGGACCTTATAGAAGTTTATAATGAGCAGTATAGATAGAGTTAATGGTAATTGTACTTTCCCTAGAATGGGAATTTCAAGGCTATGGGGCACATTTTTAAGGTGAGAGGAGAGAGATTTAAAAGAGACATGAGGGGCAAATGTTTTACCCAGAGAGCAGTTTGCTTGTGGAATGAGCTTCCTGAGGAAGTGGTGAATGTGGGTTCAATTACGACATTTGGATAAGTACATGAATAGGAAAGGTTTAGAGGGATATGGGCCAGGAGCAGGCAGGTGGGACTCATTCAGTTTGGGATTATGTTCGTCATGGGCTGGTTGGGCCGAAGGGTCTGTTTCAGTACCACATGACTCTATATCCTCCAAATTTGCACCTACGGGTAGTTCTCCTATAACCCAATAGTTGTGTTCTTGTGTGACCTTGTGCCAGAGAAAGTTGGCATAGAAAACATAAAAACAGTGCCCACTATTCATCAATTGTGTTACAGCCAATTTGCATCAATGAAACACACATTATAGCAGAACTACCTATACGTGGTTTATCCGTATCACCGACAATGAGGGACCCAGCACTGACCCTGTGCTACACGACTGCACACCAGGCTGCAGGCACACACAGCCTCCTTCCACCACCGTCTGTCTCTCCTGTCACTAAGTCAATTTTGGATCCAATTTGCTACAGGACCCTGGATCTCATGAGCTATTCCCACTTCAACAGTTTCCCTCTTGGGACCTTATCAAAGGCTTTGCTGAAATCCATATAAACGCCATCAACTGCACTACCCTCATGGGCACACTTGGTCACATCCAGGTAAAATTCCATCAGATTTGTTTGGCATGGCCTCCCTCTGACAAAGCCATGTTGGCTCTCCCTGATCAAACCTTGTGCCTCTAAATGGAGATTCATTCTCACCTTCAGAATTTTCACCAATAGCTTCCCTGCCATTGGTGAGAGGCTCACTGGTCTGTAAATTCCTGGTTCATCTTTACCACCACTTCTTGTAAAGTGGAGGCACATTAACTGCCCTGCAGTTCTCTGGCACCTCCCCTGCGGCCAGAGAGAAATTAAATATTTGGGTCGGGGCCCCTGTCGTTTCCTCTTTCACCTCCCACACGACAGACTGGGACGCAATTCATCCAGAGCTGGGGATTTAATGGCTTTTAAACCTCCAATACTTCCTCCTTTGGTATTTCAATCTGTTCAAGAACCTCACAGTCCATCTTCCCGAATTCGGTATCTGCATCGTCCTCTCCCCGATTGAAAACACAGGTGAAATAGTTGTTTAACCCTCCACCAATGTCTCTGGCCCCATGTAGGGATCGCCCCACTACTCTTTCCTGGTTATTCTTTTGCCCTCGATGTACTTAGAATACCTTTAGATTCTCCCGAATCTTGCGCACCAGCAATGTTTTTCATTCCCCTCTTTGCTCTCCTAATTGCTTTCTTACACACCACTGCACTTTCTGGACTCAACACAGACTTTGTGGATTTGTTGCCTTTGGTCCTGTTATGAGCCCCTCTTTATCCAGTTCTGCATAATCCTGGACATCCAGGGTTCTCTGGGCTTGTTGCTCCTACGTTTCACCCTGAAGGAGACACACTGGGCACATACTCTCCCAGATTCCATTTTGAGCACTATCCCTCTGTTCTGCTGTCGACTTTTTTCCTCACGATTAGGCCCAGCCCTGCACTGTCCCTGGTTCGACCATTTACGTGTTGATATAAAAATCATATTTCGAGAAATCTGTCCCCTCTGAACCCATTATATTATGATTGAAACTGCCTAATATAATTACCATATTTTAGTTTTGCAATTTCAGTGAACTGTCTACATATCGGGTCCTCTATTGTTCTTTGTTCTATCAGATGGATGTCTATGTTCTATCAGATGGATGTCTATGTTCTGTCATTTGGATGGCTATGTTCTATCCTATGGATGGCTATGTTCTATCCTATGGATGGCTATGTTCTATCATATGGATGGCTATGTTCTATCTTATAGATGTCTATGTTCTATCATATGAATGACTATGTTCTATCCTATGGATGGCTATGTTCTATCCTATGGATGGCTATGTTCTATCATATGGATGGCTATGTTCTATCATATAGATGTCTACGTTCTATCATATGAATGACTATGTTCTATCATATGGATGGCTATGTTCTATCATATAGATGTCTATATTCTATCATATGGATGACTATGTTCTATCATTTGGATGTCTATGTTCTATCATATAGATGTCTATGTTCTATCATACGGTTGTTTATGCTCTATCATATGGATGTCTATGTTCTATCATATGGGTGGCTATGTTCTATCATATGGATGTCTATGTTCTATCATATAGATGTCTATGTTCTATCATACGGTTGTTTATGCTCTATCATATGGATGGCTATGTTCTATCATATGGATGGCTATGTTCTATCATATAGATGTCTATGTTCTATCATATAGATGACTATGTTCTATCGTTTGGATGATAGTATAAGGTAGGGGTGGAGGTTAGATAGACCTTAGGATTAGGGTAAAATTCTGGCACAACATTGTGGGCCAAAGGGCCTGTACTGTGCTGCACTGTTCTACGTTCTATGTTCTATTGCTCACTGACAGTTTGAGGGGGTCTATAACATAGTCCTGGCTGTGCAACTGCCCCCATTTTATTCCTAAGTGCTAAACACAAAGCCTCATGACAAGATATCATCTCATCTTACTGCAGTAACAGGCTTCTTAATTAATAATGTGACACTACAGCCTAGTTTACTCCCTCCCAGTCCCGCATGAAGATCCTGTACTCCCAGAGTGTTGAACTGCCAGTCTTGTTGCTGCCTCAACATCACAATTCCACATTCCCCTCAACTTCTCTGTCTTACCGATAATTCTGCTCAAGGCTGTCCGCTCTTCACTCTCAACATGTCTGAGCCTTGCTAGAGTATGGTGACTTAAACACGTTTCACTGTATTTTCTTTTTGTAAAATGCTCCAGTGACAATAAATTACTATTCCGTTCTTCGGCCTTTTTTATTAGTGTCTAACGTACACTGTGCCACAATTCTACTAACATACCGCCTCTTGCAGTCACTTTCGAGCTACTTCTCGTATTTCTGTACTTGCTCACCTGTGACACTGGGAGTAATCCAGAACCTAAAGCAAACACTGAGCTCCTGCTTTTCAGGAACCTGTTGAGCTCCCCGAGCTCTTGATGCAGGATCTTATCCCTTATTCTAGCTGATGCAAGAGGGCGGTGAGTCTCTGGAAGTGCTTTCCTGAAAGAGTAGTGGAAGCAGTGCTTGAATGTTCTGAAGGCAGAGGGAGATAGATTGTGGTTAAGCAGGAGGTTAAAAGGGAAGGCAGGATTGTCGATTTGAAGTTACAATCAGATCAGCCGTGATCTCACAGAATGGCAGGGCAGGCTCAAGGGGGCAGCTGTTGCTCATTGCCTTTCTGTTTGCAAATGGTTTCCCAGCCGTCAGCGAGAGAAATCCCAGCCAACATACTGGGAGAATTCCCCAACTTTCCACCAGTGCTTTGGACTCACTGGCATACAGCCATACCGTGGAAACACGCAAACAGCCCTGGCTTGAGTGACCCATAAGATATAAAGGAGTAGAAATTAGGCCATTCGGCCCACCCGAGGCTGCTCCACCATTCAATCATGGCTGATAAGTTCCTCAACCCCATTCTCCCGCTTTCTCCCCATAACCCTTGATCCCCTTGATGGTCAAGAAAGACCCATCTGAAAGGCAGCGAGTGGAATTTTGTGGGCCCACCCATCACTTTTAGAGGATAAGGACAGCTTGATTGCGCAAAGTCAGCGAATTTCGAGCGAATTTATCAGAATCTTTTCAACATACAGTTTGATTGGGAGCTTCTCTTATGTTCACGAGCGGTCAATAACAGCTCAGCCCGATGGACCAGCAAGTATAACGGACGAAGCCAACAGGAAACCTGGGCATTCACGAAGCTAAGGCACAGCCCTGGCTGGGTCGTCTTTCTCTTCCAAACACCAGTAGGTACCGGCTTTTACAATCACTTAACTCCTTCATAAGCAAGTAATGCCTACACATGTATAAATCTCGATCCCCGGTGGGGTCTCTCGATTCCGCGATCGGTCAATGAACACTCTACTCTTTATTTCTTCAGTCGGCTGGGTGCAGATCATCCAGAAAACACAGAAGTCGAGCACTTCCGTATTCCTCAGAGGAGCTGCACACACAACTTAATACAAAGACATTTTTACACTTTTCTTAAAGCAGGGTACATGGCGTGATCACATAGTGTATTCAAACAATTACCAGTCAATACATGATATTGCTTCATTGACAGTTACATAGTCCAATAGTATTAACTGGTAAGCAACTTATGTCACAATGCTTAGGTTACTTTTTATCTCGCCACACAGCGCCACAACATTTGCAACTGAAGGTCAGTTAGAAAGGTTAGTACTGCATTATCTTACCATTCCTGCATTATTTATGCAGCTCTAGCAGAATGTACAGTTCCCAGGCTAGAAGCCATTTTGTTGCTAACTTATACTGAGAAGCCATCTTGCGCCTGTATCCAAGCTTCAGATTCTCAGATGTGTCTAAGAGGTAAAGCCTGTCCTGGTCAACCAGCTCACAAGAGTTCTCAGCCATATGCAGTCTTCCCTGTTGCTGTTAAACACTTACAGTGGAAGGTGTACCAAGCCAACAAGCCTGCCTAAGTAAGGCAACCACATTGACTGATATCAGCAAACCTGACTAGGGGCAGAGAGGCGGGGCAGGCCTCAGCAGGGGACTCAATTCAAAAGGCCGTCAACTGTGGGTATTTCCTTGCCCCGTGCCAGGCCTTGGGGAAAATCTCTCAAATGCCCCGTGCCAGGCCCTGGGGAAAATCTGTCGAATGCCCCATGCCAGGCCTTGGGGAACGTCACTCGAATGCCCCGTGCCAGGCCTTGGGAAAAATCTGTCGAATGCCCCATGCCAGGCCTTGGGGAACGTCTCTTGAATGCCCCGTGCCAGGCCTTGGGAAAAATCTGTCGAATGCCCCATGCCAGGCCTTGGGGAACGTCTCTTGAATGCCCCGTGCCAGGCCTTGGGAAAAATCTGTCGAATGCCCCATGCCAGGCCGTGGGGAACATCTTTCGAATGCCCCGTGCCAGGCCTTGGGAAAAATCTGTCGAATGCCCCATGTTGGGCCTTGGGGAATGTCTCGCGAATGCCCTGTGCCAGGCCTTGGGGAAAATCTGTCAAATGCCTCATGCCAGGCCTTGGGGAATGTCTCTCGAATGCCCCGTGCCAAGCCTTGGGGAAAATCTGTTGAATGCCCCATGCCAGGCCATGGGAAAAATCAATCAAATGCAAATCACATCCAGGCGACCTGATGGGGCATGGCCTGGTGAGTGTTGCGGAAACTTTCTGTCTTAAGAGGGAACTGGTGTGTGAGAGAAAGTGCCACTGAGATGGCAGGAGTGCTACAAGAGTGCCTCGAATGACCATTTGATCTGGGCCAAAGAATATGGAGCTTAATATGGAGTTTAATCGCAGGCATGAATATGAAATAAGACGAGAGAAGCTCAGTTTGTGAAAAAGCACGGCCTGGCCTTCAGCATACGGCCCCAATATTTTAATCCTGCCTCCACACTCAGGCTCAAACAAACAAAATTACACACAGAACTGTTGACTAAGAAGCATTCCCCTAGCAATCGCTTATTAGGGGATTGGTTAGCTCAGTCGGACAGAGATCCAGTTTGAGATGGAGTGCAGGTTCAGCCCCGTATAAGCAGAGAATGCCACCCACAATGCTCATTCAGAACACCTCAGCCTGCCTGAGAGGTGGGGACATTCAGCTCCAATCACCACCAGTAATATCCCTCTCTCTTACTCTATCTAAGACCAGGCCAACCCAATCATCATCTGGGGCTGTGGGGACTTTACACGTATTTAACTTTCAGCGCTGACCCTACGACAGTGCCCAATCCCTCAGCACAGACGTTCCGACAGTGCAGCACACCCACAGCACTGACCCTCCGACAGTGCAGCGCTCCCTCAGCACTGACCCTCCGACAGTGCGGCACTCCGTCAGCACTGACCCTCCGACAGTGCCCACTCCCTCAGCACTGACCCTCCGACAGTGCCCGCTCCCTCAGCACTGACCCTCCGACTGTGCGGCACTCCCTCAGCACTGACCCTCCGACAGTGCGGCGCTCCCTCAGCACTGACCCTCCAACAGTGCCCGCTCCGTCAGCACTGACCCTCCGACAGTGCAGCTCTCCCTCAGCACTGACCCTCCGACAGTGCGCACTCCCTCAGCACTGACCCTCCAACAGTGCCCAGTCCCTCAGCACTGACCCTCTGACAGTGCCCACTCCCTCAGCACTGACCCTCCGACAGTGCAGCGCTCCCTCAGCACTGACCCCCCCAACAGTGTGGCGCTCCCTCAGCACTGACCCTCCGACAGTGCAGCGCTCCCTCAGCACTGACCCTCCGACAGTGCGGCACTCCGTCAGCACTGACCCTCCGACAGTGCCCACTCCCTCAGCACTGACCCTCCGATAGTGCCCGCTCCTTCAGCACTGACCCTCCGACATGCGGCACTCCCTCAGCACTGACCCTCCGACAGTGCAGCGCTCCCTCAACACTGAGCCTCCGACAGTGCGGCACTCCCTCAGCACTGACCCTCCGACAGTGCGGCGCTCCCTCAGCACTGACCCTCCGACAGTGCCCACTCCCTCAGCACTGACCCTCCGACAGTGCCCGCTCCCTCAACACTGACCCTCCGATAGTGCGGCGCTCCCTCAGCACTGACCCTCCGACAGTGCCCGCTCCCTCAGCACTGACCCTCCGACAGTGCCCACTCCCTCAGCACTGACCCTCCAACAGTGCGGCGCTCCCTCAGCACTGACCCTCCGACAGTGCCCACTCCCTCAGCACTGACCCGCTGACAGTGCCCACTCCCTCAGCATTGACCCTCCGACAGTGCCCGCTCCCTCAGCACTGACCCTCCGACAGTGCCCACTCCCTCAGCACGGACCCTCTGACAGTGCCCACTCCCTCAGCACCGACCCTCCGACAGTGCGGTGTTCCCTTAGCACTTTTTGTTATTTTGTTTGGGTGTTTGGCTGGCCATTAAGTGAGTGAGTTTGCCCACCCTCTTGCCAGCTGGTGCCACCTCAATTCAATTCATAAATTCAAAATTGAAAGCTGCTGTCAGGGGTTCTGACTGGGACACCCTGCCCCAGTAGTCGTTTTAAAGCCCACCTGGCTGACGGGCACCCTTCAGTAAAAGAAATCTGCCATCCTTACCTGTTTTGGCCTCCGTGTGACTCCAGACCCATAGCAGTATGTTTGCCTGTGAACCACCCTATAATATCGCCCTGTATGTTTCTCAGTTCCAGGGCAATTCGGGACCAGCATCAAATTCTGACCTTGCCAGCTATGCCCACATACCATGACAGAATAAGATAAACCTCGGGATATTGGGAACTGCAGATGCTGGAGAATCAAAGATAAGAAAGTGTGAAGCTGGATGAACACAGCAGGCCAAGCAGTATCTCAGGAGCACAAAAGATGACGTTTCGGGCCTTGACCCTTCATCAGAGAGGGGGATGGGGTGAGGGTTCTGAAATAAATAGGGAGAGAGGGTAGGGGGATCGAAGATGGATCAAGAGAAGATAGGGAGTTGCAGTGGGAGAGAGATCGCCTGAGGTTTGTCCAGAGGGAGGAGGGTAACTTCTTCAGGTTAGGCATCCCTGGAAGAGGCTTTGCAGTGAGGATAAAATTGTATCCAAGATAATGGGAACTGTACAGAGGGAAATGATGTTCGGTCTGAATAGTTCACAGTTCTGCAGCAGAGAGTTAATGAACATGAGATAGCAAAGTGCGGAGCTGGATGACCACAACAGGCCAAGCAGCATCTTAGGAGCACAAAAGTTGACGTTTTGGGCCTTGACCCTTCATCAGAAAAGGGGGATGGAGAGAGGGTTCTGAAATAAATAGGGAGAGAGGGGGAAGTGGATTGAAGATGGATAGAGGAGAAGATAGGAGGAGAGGGAACAGACAAGTTAAAGGGGCGGGGATGGAGCCTGTGGAGGTGAGTGTGGGTGGGGAGGTAGGGAGGGGATAGGTCAGTCCGGGGAGGATGGACAGGTCAAGGGGGCGGGATGAGCTTAGTAGGTAGGGAATGGAAGTGCGGCTTGAGGTGGGAGGAGGGGATAGGTGAGAGAAAGAACAGGTTAGGGAGGCGGGGATGAACTGGGCTGGTTTTGGGATGTGGTGGGGGAAGGGGTGATTTTGAAGCTTGCGAAGTCCACATTGATACCATTGGGCTGCAGGGTTCCCAAGCGGAATATGAGTTGCTGTTCCTGCAACCTTCAGGTGGCATCATTGTGGCACTGCAGGAGGCGCAGGATGGACATGTCGTCTCAGGAATGGGAGGGGGAGTTGCCCTTTATTATCTCATGTTCATTAACTCTCTGCTGCAGAACTGTGAACTATTCAGACTGAACATCATTTCCCTCTGTACAGTTCCCATTATCTTGGATACAATTTTTCCCTCACTGCAAAGCCTCTTCCAGGGATGCCTAACCTGAAGAAGTTACCCTCCTCCCTCTGGACAAACCTCAGGCTATCTCTCTCCCACTGCAACTCCCTTGTCCTCTCCACCTATCTTCTCCTCTATCCACCTTCGATCCACCTGCCCTGTCTCCCTATTTATTTCAGAACCCTCTCCCCATCCCCCCTCTCTGATGAAGCGTCTGGGCCTGAAACATCAGCTTTTGTGCTCCTCTGATACTGCTTGGACTGCTGTGTTCATCCAGCTCCACACCTTGTTATTTCCCTCTGTACGCTGACTCTCAGCCTGAATATTCTGCCCTCTCACAGTAATTGTGTGCAATTGGCTGTGAGATAATCAATGTTTGAGGCCTCTCTGTCTATTATGTGTGCACCTCAGTAAGATGGCCTTCTCAGAAGTGATCCTTGAAGATGAAGATATAGCAGTAGATAAACGGCACTCAGTAGATGTAGTAATTTCCAAAGCAGACATTCAATAAGATTGTGGTGTAATGGCCTGGCTAGAATATCAGTTCCTGGACAGGAACCAGAGGTCTGGCATAAACAGGGATTTAGAGGCACGAGGACCAGTGTGGGGGCCTCAGCTATTTACAATGCATGTTGATGACCTAAATTGAAAGACCCAGGTAACATATCTAAGTTTGCCGATGATACAAAGCCACTGTAAGTGTAAAGCTGTGAGCAGGACACAAGCTGCAAAATGATGAGAACAGGTCGAGTGAGTCAGCCGATGGAGTATAAGGTGGGAATGTGTGAAGTTATTCACTTTGGTAGGATGCATAGTAAAACAGTACACTTTAAAAGGAGTGCAACCAGGATATGTTGATGTTCAGTGTGGGCACTTGAACAAGGAACACAGAGGGTTAGCATGCAGCTACAGCAGGGCATTGTGGGTATCTTCTGACACCAGGGGCCATGGGGAGGAGGTTGGGGGTTGTTGGGGTGGGCGTTGGGGGAGTTTGGGCATAGAGACTGTTTCCCCCTGTCTAGGAAATCTCGGTGGCACAATCTCAGGGAAAGGGACATTGACAGGATGCAGAGATGGGCTGGGAGGTGGCAGATGGAGTTCAACCTGGATAAATGCGAGGTGGTGCATTTTGGAAGGTCGAATTTGAAAGCTGAGTACAGGATTAAGGATAGGATTCTTGGCAGTGTGGAGGAACAGAGGGATCTTGGTGTGCAGATACATAGATCCCTTAAAATGGCCACCCAAGTGGACAGGGTTGTTAAGAAAGCATATGGTGTTTTGGCTTTCATTAACAGGGGGATTGAGTTTAAGAGTCGTGAGATCTTGTTGCAGCTCTATAAAAGTTTGGTTAGACCGCACTTGGAATACTGCGTCCAGTTCTGGTCGCCCTATTATAGGAAAGATGTGGATGCTTTGGAGAGGGTTCAGAGGAGGTTTACCAGGATGCTGCCTGGACTGGAGGGCTTATCTTCTGAAGAGAGGTTGACTGAGCTCGGACTCTTTTCATTGGAGAAAAGGAGGAGGAGAGGGGACCTAATTGAGGTATACAAGATAATGAGAGGCATAGATAGAGTTGATAGCCAGAGACTATTTCCCAGGGCAGAAATGGCTAGCACAAGGGGTCATAGTTTTAAGCTGGTTGGTGGAAAGTATAGAGGGGATGTCAGAGGCGGGTTCTTTACACAGAGAGTTGTGAGAGCGTGGAATGCGTTGCCAGCAGCAGTTGTGGAAGCAAGGTCATTGGGGTCATTTAAGAGACTGCTGGACATGCATATGGTCACAGAAATTTGAGGGTGCATACATGAGGATCAATGGTCAGCACAACATTGTGGGCTGAAGGGCCTGTTCTGTGCTGTACTGTTCTATGTTCTATGTTCTATCATTTAGGAGCAAGATGAGTGTAAAGATTTAACTGATGTGCACATTCATAGGAAGCGTGATCTATGTATGACAGATCTCCATAATCTGTAATCTGTAATGTGTCATGATCCCACGATGATCAGTATGATGATGAGAAACTCGAGAGTGAGCATGAACTCAGACCTCGTGTGGAATGTAATGCAAATAAATCAATGCTTTAAAAAGGGAGCCAAGGGGAGAGAGTGGTGTCGTCAATGGACGCATAATCAGAGATCCAGACTGATGCTTTGGGAGTACGGCCTCAAATGTGGCACCTGACAGAATTTAAATTTAATTCACAAAACTGGGATCATAAATCTCGGCTCATTGACGGTGCCCATGACAGCAATCATTGATTTTTGGAAAAATCCATGCTGTGCACCTTTAGGTTTGGAAACACCGCTCCCTTTATTTGGTCTGGTCTGCATGTGACTCCAAACCTACAGCAATGCGGTTTACTCCGAACTGCTCTCTGAAATGGTTGAGCAAGTTAGTCAGTTCAAGGGATATTTGGGCAACAAATACAGGGCTTGCCAATGATGCCCACAAGAAGAAATAAAGTTAAAAGGAGCCTACAATGGAGTTTGGCACAAGGTGAAAGGTACAATAAGAGATTGAGAACAGTGAGCAGGGTTAGGTAAAGCTAGTGACTGAAGAGGACATGGCAATAATGTTTGAAGAAAACTCAACAGAAATAGGCTGCAACATGAACTGGCTGAGTCAAAGTTCTGTTTTCCTTGTAATTCCTATGTTATGCTTTCTAAAATATTAGGGCTTAATTTGGCACAAACAAACCTCCCCAGATTATACCTTGAATCCCACTGGCTTTATTCCCTTCCCCATGATGACCCCTACCCTACTCCTCCTTGTACCTTTCTTCTTTGCCAACTGCATGGTCTCTTTTCGGAACACCAAACCTTAGCTCCCGGTGCACCTCCATGGGGCCAAATCCTCGGAGCCTAGAAACAGCATCATTGAAGAGACAGAAACAGGTACCTTAGCTGCTACTCAGCTCCAAACCAGCATCAAAGACATGTCTGTGTAAATATTAATGTCAGCCTAGAACTGTAGCAGAAACAGGATGTATACCAGGAGCTGTATATGGTGCATTTATCCATCTCGAAAGATAAATAGCTGAAAGGAAACTTGGATTTTCACTGGTTCTGTCAGATAATTGTTTTGGCCCAACCTTGTGTCACCACATGCTCTCAGAAATCACCCTCAGTCAATTTAAGAGAGGAAAACAGCAAATCCTATTCTTTGCTGTCTGAATGTGCTAGTGTTCATCGGATTCCAAAGATAATATTACTCCAGTCAGCAGGATTCCTTCAGACTGAAGTGTCTTCCTCATCTTCACAGGAAGATAAACTGCTTCAAACATTTTCTGATGTGGTGCTACTTGATGAACCTAGCCCTTGTGTTTTAAAGCACTTAAGAAAGAGACCCTCTTATTGCCTTTAGTGTCCTGTTACAGCTTAAATGCCTTCAAAGTTCTTTTTGTGGTATGTCATCTATATTTATACCTGATATCTTTTATTCTCAGTGCTAATCACAAGAGAGTTGGAGCTGGGGGCTGGAGTGCACTGAGAAATCTTTCTTTCTCCAACTTCATTGTAATTTTGAGAATTGAAATAAGTTGGGATATAATTCCCAAAAGATTTGGAAACTGGGTGGGGATAGGCATGAATTTCTTTGTGCCTTATCAGGTATCTTTCCGAACTCAAACCTGGTCTGGTCACCGCACTACCAGAAGGGTGTGGCTGCTTTGGAGACAGTACAGAAAAGGCTTGCCAGGATGTTGCCTGGTATAGGGGATTTTAGTTATGATGAAAGGTTGAACAGACTGGGTTTGTTTTCACTGCAATGCAGGAAGTTGAGGGGCAACCTGATAGAAGATTGTGAATGGTGTGGATAGAACGGAAAGTATGAGGCTTTTCCCCAGGGTGAAGGGGTCAGTTATGAGGTGGCACAGGTTCAAGGTGCCCCCCACCCCCTTTAAAAGAGATGTGCGACGCAAGTTTTTCTCACAAAGGGTGGTGAGTGCCTGGAATGCGCTGCCGGAGGAGGGGGTGGAAGCAGATACAATATCAGCATTCAAGAAGCACCTGGACAAATACATGAATAGGAAGGAAATGGAGGAATACAAATCATGTAAGTGAAGTTAGTTTCAGTATGGAAGGGCAAAATGTGGCGGTGCAGGCTTGGAGGGCTGAAGGGCCTGTTCCTGTGCTGCGTTGTTCAGTGTTCTTTCTTTGTTCTTAACCATCTCCATGCGACCTTCCAGCTCCCCGTTCCAAAACCAGTGCCTGCAATAACTTTGAAGTCTCTACAGATTGTAAGACAAAATGAGGCTCAGCAAATTCACATATCCATCAGAGTGTGGACATTGCTTTAATGGCAGCTGGTGGGTCTCTTGTTTATGTGTGGATCTTAACAACATTACAAACAACAAACGTCAACCATTTACACAGAGGGTTCACGCTGAGCGTAGCATTGTCACTTTGTTCTTTGGATTCAGCAAAGATATCATTCACTCTGTCCGATCAGCTTAATGAACTCACCCTACAGAATTTTACATCCTGCCTGACTGACAACATAAATTGAAACAAGCTCCAGCTCCCTCTATCTTTCAGCTCTCAGATAATTCTCACTTTTGGCTCTTTGAGTCACTTCTACCACAGAAGGAGGCCACTTTGCCCATTGACACTCTGCTGGCTCTCTGCAGAGCACTCCAGTTCCCAGGTAAATCCCTGTCTCCCTCTGAGTTCCTTCAAGTCCCCATCCAATTTCCTTTTGCAATGTTTGATCATTCACACTTCTACCGCCCTCATAGACACGAAATTACTCTCCATGTGAAAAAGAAAGTTCTTTCTCACAGCTCCTGCAACTCTTTCTAAAAACTTTAAACCCATATCCCTTAGTTCTTGTATTGTCAGCAAATGGGAAAAGCTTTTCCTTTGTCTATCTTTAGAACCTCGTGCACCTCAATAAAATCACTGCCCAGTGTTCTTTCCTCCAAAGGGGAATTCCCAGTTTCTCCAACCCTAATCTTTTCTCTGAAATCCATCATCTCTGGAGCCATTCTGGTAAATCTTCTCTGCACAGCCTCGAGGGCCGTCACATCCGTCCAAAAGTGTGGTGGCCAGAGCCGGATGTAGTTCTCTAGTTGGCGCCTAAGCAGAGCTTTATAAAGGCTCAGCATCATTTCCTTTTGTGTCCTATGCCTCTATTTCTGAAGCCTACATGATCTACTAACCACATCTTCAATACAGGCTGTCACCTTCTAAGACCATTCCTCAGGCCCTTCGTCCCTGCACGCGCTTTAGAAATGTGCTTTAAGACCACATTGCCTCCCCCCATCCTTTCTGACAAAATTCAACACCTCACACCTTGCTGTGTTAGATTCCATCTGTCACTTGTCTGCCCATTCTGCAGGCAATTTGCATCATCCCACTCTTTCTCAGTGCCCAGGTTTGAACTTTGACTCCGTTCCAGGAACCAATTTAATTTTTTTCTTTCTTTCCATCTTCAAAGCAAACGACATTGTCTAGATTATTGAACGCCGTCATAATTGGCTGTGCAACTTACTGCCCACTGGCATTATATTGACACCAGAATGGGAGGAGACGTGTAGTTACTTCCTGGAATAGGTCTACCAATGGACGGCAATCATTTCTGGAAGGTCGCTGCTTGCCAGAGCTTTCATCAAGCTGACACTGATCCACATTTCAACCAGGGTGTTCCGAACCGAGCTGTCCCAGAAACCACGGAACGCAACATCCCCCAGGGAGATCCACTGGATGGTGGTTACATTAGACACCGCACTGCCCCCATTATATGGCGCTGGCTGTGAAGGGGTAAGTGGGTGAGGTGGTAAAACAGCGGTTGGGTGAGATATGTGGACATCGATAGGGGAGAGACGGATTTGGGATGGCCATGTAGTTAGGTGTCAGGTGATTGAAGTGCATATACTGGGCGGGTGTAAGTGGATGGTTAACCCATTCTGAGAATGGATGTAGTCTGGTTGGGTTAGGAGGGCAGATGAATCAGATTGAGGGGGCAGTTGGGTGACTGAGAGCAGTAATAGGCAGGATTTCGTCTACTGATGCAATTGGATCTGTTTCGCTTACAATGACCTTGTTCAACTGAAGGTCAACACACACTCTGATGGGGATAGTAGGAACTGCCAATGCTGGAGAATCTGAGATAACAAGGTGTAGAGCTGGATGAACACACCAAGCCAAGCAGCATCAGATGAGCAGGAAGGCTGACATTTCGGGTCTAGACCCTTATTTAGAAATGGGGAAGGGGTAGGGGGTTCTGAAATAAATAGGGAGAGAGGGGGAGGTGGATAGAAGATGGACAGGTGGAGAGGAGACAGACAAGTCAAAGAGGCGGGGATGGAGTAAAGGTAAGTGTAGGTGGGGAGTTAGGGAGGGGATAGTCAGTCCAGGGAGGTCAAGGGGGCGGGATGACGTTAGTAGGTAGGAGATGGGGATGGGGCTTGAGGTGGGAGGAGGAGATAGGTGGGAGGAAGGACAGGTTAGGGAGGCGGGGACGAGCTGGGCTGGTTTTGGGATGCAGTGGGGGGAGGGGAGAATTTGAAGCTTGTGAAATCCACATTGATACCATTGGGCTGCAGTCCACATTCTGACGGATGTGTTTGGTTTTGGAACCCCACTGTGTGGTAGGTGAAACAACTCCTTACTGAAGCAACGTTTTGATTTAATTTCTCTCAGATTTCCGAATTTACTGCAGACCTTTCGTGTGTGTCATGGATTTTACATCTGCACTAATGTAGAGGATCTCCAGTTTCAGCCTGTACAAACAGTTTTGGGAATTTGAATCTAAATTCATTATTTCAATCTTTTTCTTTCACTCAGTCCATTTTGTAAATTCACATCCACCTTTCCGCTTAATAATGACCATTCATAGTTCAGGATTAAATATTGTGTTGCAAGGACCTCCCTGTCTTTGTATTTGAACTTTGGAGCTCGCTAGTCTTTGATCTTCACTTTAGCCCCTCTGGGACCTTTGAGTCAAATTGATGAGTGTTGCAATGTTGCTCGATTGAGCCATCCCAACTCATCACAGAATATTTGAACTGGTGTTCCTGCATACAATTGTGATTTGGGAGGGTGTCCGTTGACGTCAATACTCCCACTTCAGTATTTGCTTTTCTTGTTCCATAACTTCTCCAGGGAAAATAACTGGCTTTGCTGCAAACCTGACAGTCATAGAGATCTACAGCACAGCAAAGGCCCTTCAGCCCATCACACCTGCACCAGTTTAAGGGGGACATTCCCTTCGAGCCTATGGCCCTTCCGATCCAGCAGGAGGCTTCTGACACTTTAATGTTTCACACGCTTGGCTGCTGCAATGAACTTTTGTTTCCGCCCCCAACATCCTGCCCATTGTCCAACAGTTTCTTCCAAGAGATTTCTCTCTCTCCCCTAATAATACCTTAGAGTCATAGAGCTGTAAAGCACAGAAACAGACCTTTCAGTCCAACCTGTCCATGGTGACCGGATATCTTAAATTAATCTAGTCCCATTTGCCAGTTTTTGGCCCATATCCTGCTAAACCCCTCCTATCCATGTGCCCATCCAGATGCTTTTTAAATCTTTGCCCTCTCACCTTAAACCTCTACCGCTCTAGTTTTGGACTCCCCCACCCTGGGGAAAAGACCTTGGCTGTTCACCCTATCCATGCCCCTCATGATTTTATAAACCTCCAAAAGGTCACCCCTCAGCCTCTAACACTCCAGGGAAAATAGCCCTGGTCTATCCAGCCTCTCCCTGTAGCTCAAACCCTCCAACCCCCATCTTTGTAAATCTTTTCTGAATTCTTTCAAATTTCACAACGTCCTTCCTACAGCAGGGAGACCTGGATTGAACACAGTATCCCAAACGTGGCCCTAACCAATGTCCTGTACAGCCACAACATGACCTTTCCAACTCGCTCTACTCAATGTACTGACCAATAGAAGTAAGCGTACCAAACACCACCTTTACCACCCTGTCTATCTGTGACTGCCCTTTCAAGGAGCTATGCACCTGCCCCCGCAAGGTCTCTTTGTTCAGCGACTCTCCCCAGTACCTTACCATTAAGGGTACTAGTCCTGCCCTGATTTGCCTTTCCAAAATGCAGCACCTCATGTTTATCTATATTAGACCCCGTCTTCTTCCTGGAGTCCGAGTGGGATCTGAAGGCTGCAAAGTAAAAGAAAGATTTGTTCATACTGTGAGCCACCAGCCCCTCACGCAATCAGAAGGGAGTAGCAGAATGGAGGTTCTGTCACTAAATGGGTCGATGTATCCAATCTTTCCATGAGCACAGCACGGTTCCCCGGTCTCCTATCAGCTCACTGTCTGCTCATAGAAACGGGTCAGGACTTTCACATCAGCATCCCATGTTCACCCTTCTCATTACAGTGAAACATCGACGACAGGAGCAGGAGTATATTGGTCAGTCTACTCTGCCATTCAATATGACTGTTTGATCGTCCAACTCAGCCCCCTGTTCTTTCTTTCTTATCAGAAGCATTTAGTGTTTTGGCCTCAAGCACTTTCTGTGGCAGTGAATCCCACAGGATCCCCACTCTCTGAGTGAAGATATTTCTCCTCATCTCAGCCCTAATTGGCCTACCCTGTATCCTTAAACTATCACCCATGGTTCCGCTCCACATCATCAGAAGCCTACTTCTTGCATTGACCCTACCCAGTTCTATTAGAATTTTACAGGTTTCTATGAGATCCTCCCTCATTCTTCTAAACTCCAGTGAATACAATCCTAACCGATCCAGTCTCTCCTCATATGTCAGTCCTGCCATCCCAGGAATCGGTCTGGTAAATCTTCTTTGCACTCCCTCCATCGCCAGAACCTCCTTCCTCAGTATTCCAGGTGTGGTCTTCCTCAAACCCTGTATAATTGCAGCAAGCCATCCCTGCTGTTGCACTCGAAACCTCTCACTTTGAAGGCAAACATCCCATTTACCTTCTTCACCTCCGGCTGCCCCTGCAGGCTTACTTTGTGACTGGTGTACAAGGACACTCAGGTCTCATTGTACGTCCCGCTTTCCCAATCTATCACCGTTCAGATCATTATCTGCCTTCCCGTTTTTGCTCTCGAAATGGATAACCTCAAATTTACCCACATTATACTGCATCTGCCATGCATTTACCCAGTGTCTCTTGCAAAAGGAGAAAAGCATTAAGATGCATTAATGTTGGTCCATGCGCACTGGGTTTGCGTGGATAGATACAGAGAGAGAGAACAACTCGCAAAGCTGCAAGTGACTGTTTTTGGGCCACGGTGAAGGACAAAGTGAATTGGAACATCTGAAGAAGCAAAATAAAAGAGCAGTCTGCTTGGTCCAACAGTAAAAGTGGGCGAAAGGAAAGAATGTATTTTGTGACTGAGACTGAGAAATATCAAAGGTGCTCAGAGAGGACCTGCGAGTGCGGTTATGTCCAGGACATCCTGAGCGAAAGGGACATCCACCCTGCCTGGAGAGCAGCAGGAGAAAGCTGAGGGAGGGACCACGACAGACTGGTGGCATTCTGAACCAGGTCGCTGACAGCTCCAGCAGAGAGGCAAAGGGGAACGGTGCAGAAGAATGTTGAGGTTGAGAGATGTTCCTGGATTGCTAAGACAGAACTGCAGCCTGGATACCTTTTCAATATGGCACCCTGATGCTGCAGGGGGAAAGCTAACCAGGGATCAGAGCTATACCTGCCCAAAAACTGGGCATTTTATGGCAGCACGGATATGTCTCCAGTCAAGAAGAATATAACATATGCAAGGAAAGACGAGGGACCCATGAAGGCATTCAAGGTATAGGGAAGGCCCTTGAAAGTGAAAACAACAGATGACACACACAGTGACTCTCACTGGGGTACAGGGTCCCACACACACACTGACACTCACTGGGGTACAGGGTCCCACACACACACTGATTCTCACTGGGGTACAGGGTCCCACACACACACTGACTCTCACTGGGGTACAGGGTCCCACACACACACTGACACTCACTGGGGTACAGGGTCCCACACACACACTGATTCTCACTGGGGTACAGGGTCCCACACACACACTGACTCTCACTGGGGTACAGGGTCCCACACACACACTGATTCTCACTGGGGTACAGGGTCCCACACACACACTGACTCTCACTGGGGTACAGGGTCCCACACACACACTGATTCTCACTGGGGTACAGGGTCCCACACACACACTGACTCTCACTGGGGTACAGGGTCCCAAACACACACTGACTCTCACTGGGGTACGGGGTCCCACACACACACTGACTCTCACTGGGGTACAGGGTCCCACACACACACACTGATTCTCACTGGGGTACAGGGTCCCACACACACACTGACTCTCACTGGGGTACAGGGTCCCAAACACACACTGACTCTCACTGGGGTACAGAGTCCCACACACACACTGACTCTCACTGGGGTACAGGGTCCCACACACACACTGACTCTCACTGGGGTACAGGGTCCCACACACACACTGACTCTCACTGGGGTACAGGGTCCCACACACACACTGACTCTCACTGGGGTACAGGGTCCCACACACACACTGACTCTCACTGGGGTACGGGGTCCCACACACACACTGACTCTCACTGGGGTACGGGGTCCCACACAAACACTGACTCTCTCTGGGGTACAGAGTCCCACACACACACTGACTCTCACTGGGGCACAGGGTCCCACACACACACTGATTCTCACTGGGGTACAGAGTCCCACACACACACTGACCCTCAATGGGGTACGGGGTCCCACACACACACTGATTCTCACTGGGGTACGGGGTCCCACACACACACTGACTCTCACTGGGGTATGGGGTCCCACACACACACTGACCCACACTGGGGTACGGGGTCCCACACACACACTGACACTCACTGGGGTACAGAGTCCCACACACACACTGACTCTCACTGGGGCACAGGGTCCCACACACACACTGATTCTCACTGGGGTACAGAGTCCCACACACACACTGACCCTCAATGGGGTACGGGGTCCCACACACACACTGATTCTCACTGGGGTACGGGGTCCCACACACACACTGACTCTCACTGGGGTATGGGGTCCCACACACACACTGACTCTCACTTGAGTACGGGGTCCAACACACACACTGACTCTCACTGGGGTACAGGATCGTCCACGCACACTGACTCTCACTGGGGTACAGGGTCCCACACACACACTGACACTCACTGGGGTACAGGGTCCAACACACACACTGACTCTCACTGGGGTACAGGGTCCCACACACACACTGACTCTCACTGGGGTACGGGGTCCCACACACACACTGACTCTCACTAGGGTACACGGTCCCCCTGACACACTGACTCTGTCTGGGGTACGGGGTCCCACACGCACACTGACTCTCAACTGGGTACGGGATCCCACACACACACTGGCTCTCACTGGGGCAGAGGGTCCCACACACACACTGACTCTCACTGGGGTACAGGGTCCCACACACACACTGACTCTCACTGGGGTACGGGGTCCCACACACACACACTGACTCTCACTGGGGTACGGGGTCCCACACACACACACTGACTCTCACTGGGGTACGGGGTCCCACACACACGCTGACACTCACTGGGGTACGGGGTCCCACACACACACTGACTCTCACTGGGGTACGGGGTCCCACTCACACACTGATTCTCACTGGGGTACGGGGTCCCACACACACACTGACTCTCACTGGGGTACGGGGTCCCACACACACACTGACTCTCATTGGGGTACAGGGTCCCACACACACACTGACTCTCACTGGGATACGGGGTCCCACTCACACACTGATTCTCACTGGGGTACGGGGTCCCACACAAACACTCACTCTCACTGGGGTACGAGGTCCCACACACACACTGACTCTCACTGGGGTACGGGGTCCCACACACACACTGACTCTCACTGGGGTTTGGGGTCCCACACACACACTGACTCTCACTGGGGCACGGGGTCCCACACACACACTGACTCTCACTTGAGTATGGGGTCCCACACACACACTGACTCTCACTGGGGTACAGGATCGTCCACGCACACTGACTCTCACTGGGGTACAGGGTCCCACACACACACTGACACTCACTGGGGTACAGGGTCCAACACACACACTGACTCTCACTGGGGTACAGGGTCCCACACACACACACTGACTCTCACTGGGGTACGGGGTCCCACACACACACACTGACTCTCACTGGGGTACGGGGTCCCACACACACACTGACTCTCACTAGGGTACACGGTCCCCCTGACACACTGACTCTGTCTGGGGTACGGGGTCCCACACGCACACTGACTCTCAACTGGGTACGGGATCCCACACACACACTGGCTCTCACTGGGGCAGAGGGTCCCACACACACACTGACTCTCACTGGGGTACAGGGTCCCACACACACACTGACTCTCACTGGGGTACGGGGTCCCACACACACACACTGACTCTCATTGGGGTACGGGGTCCCACACACACACACTGACTCTCACTGGGGTACGGGGTCCCACACACACGCTGACACTCACTGGGGTACGGTGTCCCACACACACACTGACTCTCACTGGGGTACGGGGTCCCACTCACACACTGATTCTCACTGGGGTACAGGGTCCCAATACACACTGACTCTCACTGGGGTACGGGGTCCCACACACACACTGACTCTCACTGGGGCACGGGGTCCCACACACACACTGACTCTCATTGGGGTACGGGGTCCCACACACGCACTGACTCTCACTGGGGTACGGGGTCCCACACACACTGACTCTCACTGGGGTATGGGGTCCCACACACACACTGACTCTCACTGGGGCACGGGGTCCCACACACACACTGACTCTCATTGGGGTACGGGGTCCCACACACGCACTGACTCTCACTGGGGTACGGGGTCCCACACACACTGACTCTCACTGGGGTATGGGGTCCCACACACACACTGACTCTCACTGGGGTACAGGGTCCCACACACACACCGAGTCTCACTGGGGTATGTGGTCCCACACACACACTGACTCTCACTGGGGTATGGGGTCCCACACACACACTGACTCTCACTGGGGTTCGGGGTCCCACACACACACTGACTCTCACTGGGGCACGGGGTCCCACACACACACTGACTCTCATTGGGGTACGGGGTCCCACACACGCACTGACTCTCACTGGGGTACGGGGTCCCACACACACTGACTCTCACTGGGGTATGGGGTCCCACACACACACTGACTCTCACTGGGGCACGGGGTCCCACACACACACTGACTCTCATTGGGGTACGGGGTCCCACACACGCACTGACTCTCACTGGGGTACGGGGTCCCACACACACTGACTCTCACTGGGGTATGGGGTCCCACACACACACTGACTCTCACTGGGGTACGGGGTCCCACACAGACTGACTCTCACTGGGGTACAGGGTCCCACACACACACCGACTCTCACTGGGGTATGGGGTCCCACACACACACTGACTCTCACTGGGGTATGGGGTCCCACACACACACTGACTCTCACTGGGGTACGGGGTCCCACACACACTGACTCTCACTGGGGTACAGGGTCTCACACACACACTGATTCTCACTGGAGTACGGGGTCCCACATACACACTGACTCTCACTGGGGTACGGGGTCCAACTCACACACTGGCTCTCACGGGGATACAGGGTCTCACACACACACTGACTCTCACTGGGGTACGGGGTCCCACACACACACACTGACTCTCACTGGGGTACGGGGTCCCACACACACTCACTCTGACTGAGGTACGGGGTCCCACACACACACTGACTCTCACTGGGGTACGGGGTCCCACACACACACACTGACTCTCACTGGGGTACGGGGTCCCACACACACACTGACTCTCACTGGGTTACGGGGTCCCACTCACACACTGATTCTCACTGGGGTACGGGGTCCCACACACACTCACTCTTACTGAGGTGCGGGGTCCCACACACACACTGACTCTCACTGGGGTACGGGGTCCCACACACACACACTGACTCTCACTGGGTTACGGGGTCCCACTCACACACTGATTCTCACTGGGGTTCGGGGTCCCAAACACACTGATTCTCACTGGGGTACGGGGTCCCACACACACACTGACACTCACTGGGGTGCAGAGTCCCACACACACACTGACTCTCATTGGGGTACACGGTCCCCCTGACACACTGACTCTAACTGGGGTACGGGGTCCCACACGCACACTGACTCTCACCTGGGTACGGGGTCCCACACACACACTGACTCTCACTGTGGCACAGGGTCCCACACACACACTGACTCTCACTAGGGTACACGGTCCCCCTGACACACTGACTCTGTCTGGGGTACGGGGTCCCACACGCACACTGACTCTCAACTGGGTACGGGATCCCACACACACACTGGCTCTCACTGGGGCAGAGGGTCCCACACACACACTGACTCTCACTGGGGTACAGGGTCCCACACACACACTGACTCTCACTGGGGTACGGGGTCCCACACACACACACTGACTCTCACTGGGGTACGGGGTCCCACACACACACACTGACTCTCACTGGGGTACGGGGTCCCACACACACGCTGACACTCACTGGGGTACGGGGTCCCACACACACACTGACTCTCACTGGGGTACGGGGTCCCACTCACACACTGATTCTCACTGGGGTACGGGGTCCCACACACACACTGACTCTCACTGGGGTACGGGGTCCCACACACACACTGACTCTCATTGGGGTACAGGGTCCCACACACACACTGACTCTCACTGGGATACGGGGTCCCACTCACACACTGACTCTCACTGGGGCACGGGGTCCCACACACACACTGACTCTCACTTGAGTATGGGGTCCCACACACACACTGACTCTCACTGGGGTACAGGATCGTCCACGCACACTGACTCTCACTGGGGTACAGGGTCCCACACACACACTGACACTCACTGGGGTACAGGGTCCAACACACACACTGACTCTCACTGGGGTACAGGGTCCCACACACACACACTGACTCTCACTGGGGTACGGGGTCCCACACACACACACTGACTCTCACTGGGGTACGGGGTCCCACACACACACTGACTCTCACTAGGGTACACGGTCCCCCTGACACACTGACTCTGTCTGGGGTACGGGGTCCCACACGCACACTGACTCTCAACTGGGTACGGGATCCCACACACACACTGGCTCTCACTGGGGCAGAGGGTCCCACACACACACTGACTCTCACTGGGGTACAGGGTCCCACACACACACTGACTCTCACTGGGGTACGGGGTCCCACACACACACACTGACTCTCATTGGGGTACGGGGTCCCACACACACACACTGACTCTCACTGGGGTACGGGGTCCCACACACACGCTGACACTCACTGGGGTACGGTGTCCCACACACACACTGACTCTCACTGGGGTACGGGGTCCCACTCACACACTGATTCTCACTGGGGTACAGGGTCCCAATACACACTGACTCTCACTGGGGTACGGGGTCCCACACACACACTGACTCTCACTGGGGCACGGGGTCCCACACACACACTGACTCTCATTGGGGTACGGGGTCCCACACACGCACTGACTCTCACTGGGGTACGGGGTCCCACACACACTGACTCTCACTGGGGTATGGGGTCCCACACACACACTGACTCTCACTGGGGCACGGGGTCCCACACACACACTGACTCTCATTGGGGTACGGGGTCCCACACACGCACTGACTCTCACTGGGGTACGGGGTCCCACACACATTGACTCTCACTGGGGTATGGGGTCCCACACACACACTGACTCTCACTGGGGTACAGGGTCCCACACACACACCGAGTCTCACTGGGGTATGTGGTCCCACACACACACTGACTCTCACTGGGGTATGGGGTCCCACACACACACTGACTCTCACTGGGGTTCGGGGTCCCACACACACACTGACTCTCACTGGGGCACGGGGTCCCACACACACACTGACTCTCATTGGGGTACGGGGTCCCACACACGCACTGACTCTCACTGGGGTACGGGGTCCCACACACACTGACTCTCACTGGGGTATGGGGTCCCACACACACACTGACTCTCACTGGGGCACGGGGTCCCACACACACACTGACTCTCATTGGGGTACGGGGTCCCACACACGCACTGACTCTCACTGGGGTACGGGGTCCCACACACACTGACTCTCACTGGGGTATGGGGTCCCACACACACACTGACTCTCACTGGGGTACGGGGTCCCACACAGACTGACTCTCACTGGGGTACAGGGTCCCACACACACACCGACTCTCACTGGGGTATGGGGTCCCACACACACACTGACTCTCACTGGGGTATGGGGTCCCACACACACACTGACTCTCACTGGGGTACGGGGTCCCACACACACTGACTCTCACTGGGGTACAGGGTCTCACACACACACTGATTCTCACTGGAGTACGGGGTCCCACATACACACTGACTCTCACTGGGGTACGGGGTCCAACTCACACACTGGCTCTCACGGGGATACAGGGTCTCACACACACACTGACTCTCACTGGGGTACGGTGTCCCACACACACACTGACTCTCACTGGGGTACGGGGTCCCACTCACACACTGATTCTCACTGGGGTACAGGGTCCCAATACACACTGACTCTCACTGGGGTACGGGGTCCCACACACACACTGACTCTCACTGGGGCACGGGGTCCCACACACACACTGACTCTCATTGGGGTACGGGGTCCCACACACGCACTGACTCTCACTGGGGTACGGGGTCCCACACACACTGACTCTCACTGGGGTATGGGGTCCCACACACACACTGACTCTCACTGGGGCACGGGGTCCCACACACACACTGACTCTCATTGGGGTACGGGGTCCCACACACGCACTGACTCTCACTGGGGTACGGGGTCCCACACACACTGACTCTCACTGGGGTATGGGGTCCCACACACACACTGACTCTCACTGGGGTACAGGGTCCCACACACACACCGAGTCTCACTGGGGTATGTGGTCCCACACACACACTGACTCTCACTGGGGTATGGGGTCCCACACACACACTGACTCTCACTGGGGTTCGGGGTCCCACACACACACTGACTCTCACTGGGGCACGGGGTCCCACACACACACTGACTCTCATTGGGGTACGGGGTCCCACACACGCACTGACTCTCACTGGGGTACGGTGTCCCACACACACTGACTCTCACTGGGGTATGGGGTCCCACACACACACTGACTCTCACTGGGGCACGGGGTCCCACACACACACACTGACTCTCATTGGGGTACGGGGTCCCACACACGCACTGACTCTCACTGGGGTACGGGGTCCCACACACACTGACTCTCACTGGGGTACGGGGTCCCACACAGACTGACTCTCACTGGGGTACAGGGTCCCACACACACACCGACTCTCACTGGGGTATGGGGTCCCACACACACACTGACTCTCACTGGGGTATGGGGTCCCACACACACACTGACTCTCACTGGGGTACGGGGTCCCACACACACTGACTCTCACTGGGGTACAGGGTCTCACACACACACTGATTCTCACTGGAGTACGGGGTCCCACATACACACTGACTCTCACTGGGGTACGGGGTCCAACTCACACACTGGCTCTCACGGGGATACAGGGTCTCACACACACACTGACTCTCACTGGGGTACGGGGTCCCACACACACACACTGACTCTCACTGGGGTACGGGGTCCCACACACACTCACTCTGACTGAGGTACGGGGTCCCACACACACACTGACTCTCACTGGGGTACGGGGTCCCACACACACACACTGACTCTCACTGGGGTACGGGGTCCCACACACACACTGACTCTCACTGGGTTACGGGGTCCCACTCACACACTGATTCTCACTGGGGTACGGGGTCCCACACACACTCACTCTTACTGAGGTGCGGGGTCCCACACACACACTGACTCTCACTGGGGTACGGGGTCCCACACACACACACTGACTCTCACTGGGTTACGGGGTCCCACTCACACACTGATTCTCACTGGGGTTCGGGGTCCCACACACACACTGATTCTCACTGGGGTACGGGGTCCCACACACACACTGACACTCACTGGGGTGCAGAGTCCCACACACACACTGACTCTCATTGGGGTACACGGTCCCCCTGACACACTGACTCTAACTGGGGTACGGGGTCCCACACGCACACTGACTCTCACCTGGGTACGGGGTCCCACACACACACTGACTCTCACTGTGGCACAGGGTCCCACACACACACTGACTCTCACTGGGGTACTGGGTCCCACACACACACTGACTCTCACTGGGGTACGGGGTCCCACACACACACTCACTCTCACTGGGGTACAGGAACCCACACACACACTGACTCTCACTGGGGTACGGGGTCCCACATACACACTGGCTCTCACTGGGGTACGGGGTCCCACACACTCACTGACACTCACTGGGGTACAGGGTCCAACACACACACTGACCCTCACTGGGGTACAGGGTCCCACACACACACCGACTCTCACTGGGGTACACGGTCCCCCTGACACACTGACTCTGTCTGTGGTACGGGGTCCCACACGCACACTGACTCTCACTGGGGCACAGGGTCCCACACACACACTGACTCTCAGTGGGGTACGGGGTCCCACACACACACACTGACTCTCACTGGGGTACAGGGTCCCACACACACACTGACACTCACTGGGGTACGGGGTCCCACACGCACACACTGACTCTCACTGGGGTACGGGGTCCCACACACACACTGACTCTCACTGGGGTACGTGGTCCCACACACACACTGACTCTCACTGGGGTACGGTGTCCCACACACACACTCACTCTCACTGGGGTACAGGAACCCACACACACACTGACTCTCACTGGGGTACGGGGTCCCACATACACACTGGCTCTCACTGGGGTACGGGGTCCCACACACACACTGACACTCACTGGGGTACGGGGTCCCACACACACACTGACTCTCACTGGGGTACGGGGTCTCACACACACACTGAATCTCATTTTGGTACAGGGTCCCACACACACACTGACTCTCACTGGGGTACGGGGTCCCACACACACACTGACACTCACTGGGGTACAGGGTCCAACACACACACTGACCCTCACTGGGGTACAGGGGTCCCACACACACACTGACTCTCACTGGGGTACAGGGTCCCACACACACACTGATTCTCACTGGGGTACAGAGTCCCACACACACACTGACTCTCACTGGGGCACAGGGTCCCACACACACACTGATTCTCACTGGGGTACAGAGTCCCACACACACACTGATTCTCACTGGGGTACAGAGTCCCACACACACACTGACTCTCACTGGGGTACGGGGTCCCACACACACACTGATTCTCACTGGGGTACGGGGTCCCACACACACACTGACTCTCACTGGGGTACGGGGTCCCACACACACACTGGCTCTCACTTGAGTACGGGGTCCCACACACACACTGACTCTCACTGGGGTACAGGATCGTCCACGCACACTGACTCTCACTGGGGTACAGGGTCCCACACACACACTGACACTCACTGGGGTACAGGGTCCAACACACACACTGACTCTCACTGGGGTACGGGGTCCCACACACACACTGACTCTCACTGGGGTACGGGGTCCCACACACACACTGACTCTCACTAGGGTACACGGTCCCCCTGACACACTGACTCTGTCTGGGGTACGGGGTCCCACACGCACACTGACTCTCAACTGGGTACGGGATCCCACTCACACACTGGCTCTCAGTGGGGCAGATGGACCCACACACACACTGACTCTCACTGGGGTACGGGGTCCCACACACACACACTGACTCTCACTGGGGTACAGGGTCCCACACACACACTGACTCTCACTGGGATACGGGGTCCCACTCACACACTGATTCTCACTGGGGTACGGGGTCCCACACACACACTCACTCTCACTGGGGTACGAGGTCCCACACACACACTGACTCTCACTGGGGTACGGGGTCCCACACACACACTGACTCTCACTGGGGTTCGGGGTCCCACACACACACTGACACTCACTGGGGTACGGTGTCCCACACACACACTGACTCTCACTGGGGTACGGGGTCCCACACACACACTGACTCTCACTGGGGTTTGGGGTCCCACACACACACTGACTCTCACTGGGGTACAGGGTCCCACACACACACTGACACTCACTGGGGTACGGGGTCCCACACGCACACACTGACTCTCACTGGGGTACGGGGTCCCACACACACACTGACTCTCACTGGGGTACGGGGTCCCACACACACACTGACTCTCACTGGGGTACGGGGTCCCACACACACACTGATTCTCACTGGGGTACGGGGTCCCACACACACACTGACTCTCACTGGGGTACGGGGTCCCACACACACACTGGCTCTCACTTGAGTACGGGGTCCCACACACACACTGACTCTCACTGGGGTACAGGATCGTCCACGCACACTGACTCTCACTGGGGTACAGGGTCCCACACACACACTGACACTCACTGGGGTACAGGGTCCAACACACACACTGACTCTCACTGGGGTACGGGGTCCCACACACACACTGACTCTCACTGGGGTACGGGGTCCCACACACACACTGACTCTCACTAGGGTACACGGTCCCCCTGACACACTGACTCTGTCTGGGGTACGGGGTCCCACACGCACACTGACTCTCAACTGGGTACGGGATCCCACTCACACACTGGCTCTCAGTGGGGCAGATGGACCCACACACACACTGACTCTCACTGGGGTACGGGGTCCCACACACACACACTGACTCTCACTGGGGTACAGGGTCCCACACACACACTGACTCTCACTGGGATACGGGGTCCCACTCACACACTGATTCTCACTGGGGTACGGGGTCCCACACACACACTCACTCTCACTGGGGTACGAGGTCCCACACACACACTGACTCTCACTGGGGTACGGGGTCCCACACACACACTGACTCTCACTGGGGTTCGGGGTCCCACACACACACTGACACTCACTGGGGTACGGTGTCCCACACACACACTGACTCTCACTGGGGTACGGGGTCCCACACACACACTGACTCTCACTGGGGTTTGGGGTCCCACACACACACTGACTCTCACTGGGGTACAGGGTCCCACACACACACTGACACTCACTGGGGTACGGGGTCCCACACGCACACACTGACTCTCACTGGGGTACGGGGTCCCACACACACACTGACTCTCACTGGGGTACGGGGTCCCACACACACACTGACTCTCACTGGGGTACGGTGTCCCACACACACACTCACTCTCACTGGGGTACAGGAACCCACACACACACTGACTCTCACTGGGGTACGGGGTCCCACATACACACTGGCTCTCACTGGGGTACGGGGTCCCACACACACACTGACACTCACTGGGGTACGGGGTCCCACACACACACTGACTCTCACTGGGGTACGGGGTCCCACACACACACTGACTCTCACTGGGGCACGGGGTCCCACACACACACTGACTCTCATTGGGGTACGGGGTCCCACACACGCACTGACTCTCACTGGGGTACGGGGTCCCACACACACTGACTCTCACTGGGGTATGGGGTCCCACACACACACTGACTCTCACTGGGGTACGGGGTCCTACACACACACTCACTCTCACTGGGGTACAGGAACCCACACACACACTGACTCTCACTGGGGTACGGGGTCCCACATACACACTGGCTCTCACTGGGGTACAGGGTCCCACACACACACCGACTCTCACTGGGGTAAACGGTCCCCCTGACACACTGACTCTGTCTGTGGTACGGGGTCCCACACGCACACTGACTCTCACTGGGGCACAGGGTCCCACACACACACTGACTCTCACTGGGGTACGGGGTCCCACACACACACACTGACTCTCACTGGGGTACAGGGTCCAACACACACACTGACACTCACTGGGGTACGGGGTCCCACACGCACACACTGACTCTCACTGGGGTACGGGGTCCCACACAGACACTGACTCTCACTGGGGTACGGTGTCCCACACACACACTCACTCTCTCTGGGGTACAGGAACCCACACACACACTGACTCTCACTGGGGTACGGGGTCCCACATACACACTGGCTCTCACTGGGGTACGGGGTCCCACACACACACTGACACTCACTGGGGTACGGGGTCCCACACACACACTGACTCTCACTGGGGTACGGGGTCCCACACACACACTGAATCTCATTTTGGTACAGGGTCCCACACACACACTGACTCTCACTGGGGTACGGGGTCCCACACACACACTGACACTCACTGGGGTACAGGGTCCAACACACACACTGACCCTCACTGGGGTACAGGGGTCCCACACACACACTGACTCTCACTGGGGTACAGGGTCCCACACACACACTGATTCTCACTGGGGTACAGAGTCCCACACACACACTGACTCTCACTGGGGCACAGGGTCCCACACACACACTGATTCTCACTGGGGTACAGAGTCCCACACACACACTGACCCTCAATGGGGTACGGGGTCCCACACACACACTGATTCTCACTGGGGTACGGGGTCCCACACACACACTGACTCTCACTGGGGTACGGGGTCCCACACACACACTGACTCTCACTTGAGTACGGGGTCCCACACACACACTGACTCTCACTGGGGTACAGGATCGTCCACGCACACTGACTCTCACTGGGGTACAGGGTCCCACACACACACTGACACTCACTGGGGTACAGGGTCCAACACACACACTGACTCTCACTGGGGTACGGGGTCCCACACACACACTGACTCTCACTGGGGTACGGGGTCCCACACACACACTGACTCTCACTAGGGTACACGGTCCCCCTGACACACTGACTCTGTCTGGGGTACGGGGTCCCACACGCACACTGACTCTCAACTGGGTACGGGATCCCACACACACACTGGCTCTCAGTGGGGCAGATGGTCCCACACACACACTGACTCTCACTGGGGTACGGGGTCCCACACACACACACTGACTCTCACTGGGGTACGGGGTCCCCCACACACACACTGACTCTCACTGGGGTACGGGGTCCCACACACACGCTGACACTCACTGGGGTACGCTGTCCCACACACACACTGACTCTCACTGGGGTACAGGGTCCCACACACACACTGACTCTCACTGGGATACGGGGTCCCACTCACACACTGATTCTCACTGGGGTACGGGGTCCCACACACACACTCACTCTCACTGGGGTACGAGGTCCCACACACACACTGACTCTCACTGGGGTACGGGGTCCCACACACACACTGACTCTCACTGGGGTTCGGGGTCCCACACACACACTGACTCTCACTGGGGTACGGGGTCCCACACACACGCTGACACTCACTGGGGTACGGTGTCCCACACACACACTAACTCTCACTGGGGTACGGGGTCCCACACACACACTGACTCTCACTGGGGTTCGGGGTCCCACACACACACTGACTCTCACTGGGGTACGGGGTCCCACACACACACTGACTCTCACTGGGGTACGGGGTCCCACACACACACTGACTCTCACTGGGGCACGGGGTCCCACACACACACTGACTCTCATTGGGGTACGGGGTCCCACACACGCACTGACTCTCACTGGGGTACGGGGTCCCACACACACTGACTCTCACTGGGGTATGGGGTCCCACACACACACTGACTCTCACTGGGGTACGGGGTCCCACACACACTGACTCTCACTGGGGTTCGGGGTCCCACACACACACCGACTCTCACTGGGGTATGAGGTCCCACACACACACTGACTCTCACTGGGGAATGGGGTCCCACACACACACTGACTCTCACTGGGGTACGGGGTCCCACACACACTGACTCTCACTGGGGTACAGGGTCCCACACACACACTGATTCTCACTGGGGTACGGGGTCCCACACACACACTGACTCTCACTGGGGTACGGGGTCTCACACACACACTGACTCTCACTGGGGTACGGGGTCCCACACACACACTCACTCTCACTGGGGTACGCGGTCCCACACACACACTGACTCTCACTGGGGTATTGGGTCCCACACACACACTGATTCTCACTGGGGTTCGGGGTCCCACACACACACTGACTCTCACTGGGGTACAGGATCCCACACACACACTGATTCTCACTGGGGTACAGGGCCCCACACACACACTGACTCTCACTGGTGTACGGGGTCCCACACACACACTGACTCTCACTGGGGTATGGGGTCCCACACACATACTGACTCTCACTGGGGTATGGTGTCCCACACACACTGACTCTCACTGGGGTACAGGGTCCCACACACACACTGACTCTCACTGGGGTACAGGGAACCACACACACACTGACTCTCACTGGGGTACAGGGTCCCACACACACGCTGACTCTCATTGGGTTACGGGGTCCCACTCACACACTGATTCTCACTGGGGTTCGAGGTCCCACACACACACTGATTCTCACTGGGGTACGGGGTCCCACACACACACTGACACTCACAGGGGTACAGGATCCCCCACGCACGCTGACTCTCACTGGGGTGCAGAGTCCCACACACACACTGACTCTCAATGGGGTACACGGTCCCCCTGACACACTGACGCTCACTGGGGTACGGGGTCCCACACGCACACTGACTCTCACTGGGGTACGGGGTCCCACACACACACTGACTCTCACTGTGGCACAGGGTCCCACACACACACTGACTCTCACTGGGGTACGGGGTCCCACACACACACTCACTCTCACTGGGGTACAGGAACCCACACACACACTGACACTCACTGGGGTACGGGGTCCCACATACACACTGGCTCTCACTGGGGTACGGGGTCCCACACACTCACTGACACTCACTGGGGTACAGGGTCCAACACACACACTGACCCTCACTGGGGTACAGGGTCCCACACACACACCGACTCTCACTGGGGTACAGAGTCCCACACACACACTGACTCTCACTGGGGTACACGGTCCCCCTGACACACTGACTCTGTCTGTGGTACGGGGTCCCACACGCACACTGACTCTCACTGGGGCACAGGGTCCCACACACACACTGACTCTCACTGGGGTACGGGGTCCCACACACACACACTGACTCTCACTTGGGTACGGGGTCCCACACACACACACTGACTCTCACTGGGGTACGGGGTCCCAGACACACACTGACACTCACTGGGGTACGGTGTCCCACACACACACTGACTCTCACTGGGGTACGGGGTCCCACACACACACTGACTCTCACTGGGGTTCGGGGTCCCACACACACACTGACTCTCACTGGGGTATGGGGTCCCACACACACACTGACTCTCACTGGGGTACGGGGTCCAACTCACACACTGATTCTCACTGGGGTACGGGGTCCCACACACACTGACTCTCACTGGGGTACAGGGTCCCACACACACACCGACTCTCACTGGGGCACAGGGTCACACACACACACACACTGACTCTCACTCGGGTACGGGGTCCCACACACACACACTGACTCTCACTGGGGAACAGGGTCCCACACACACACTGACACTCACTGGGGTACGGTGTCCCACACACACACTGACTCTCACTGGGGTACGGGGTCCCGCACACACACTCACTCTCACTGGGGTACGGGGTCCCACACACACACTGACTCTCACTGGGGTACGGTGTCCCACACACACACTCACTCTCACTGGGGTACAGGAACCCACACACACACTGACTCTCACTGGGGTACGGGGTCCCACATACACACTGGCTCTCACTGGGGTACGGGGTCCCACACACACACTGACTCTCATTGGGGTACGGGGTCCCACACACACACTGACTCTCACTGGGGTACAGGGTCCCACACACACACCAACTCTCTCTGGGGTACGGGGTCACACACACACACACACACACACACACACACACACACACACACACACACACACACACTCGCACACACACACACACACACACACACACACATATTCTCTCTCTTCCCCACACACATCCGCACTGTCTCCTCTCCCTGCTTACACAAGCATATACATTTCCTCTCTCTCCACGCGCCCACCCCCCTCCGTCTCTCACACACACTCACTCTCACATGCATCTGTGGCTGTGTTTATATTTGCAGGTACAAATTCAAAAGGCACTGAATTTATAGTTGGCCAGTCAATGGTGTATTTTAGTAATCTAATCAGTCTGACTCCAAGCTGCAACAAAAACAGATTCGAAACAAGGTCTCATGCATTGTCTGGCCTAAAATGTTACCTTTTCTTCACACTGATAAATCCTTTTGCTTTCTCAGGGCAGTGACCCAAAGGATTTCAGGGATTTTCACATACTTATTAATTACTTCAAGCCATCTAACTGATGAAAGATTTAACAGCATCTCAGGTTTGGTTACTACGTCCTCATCAAAGGTGTGTGCCTTTGATCATTTAGTTACAAGTTCTGAGTCTGATGCCTCTCTCACTAAAACCTGGAGGAGGAATGAGGCTCCAAAAGCCGGTGTTTTCAAATAAACCTGTTGGACGTGTTACGTGATTTCTGACCTTGTTTACACCAGTCCAACACTGACACTTCCGCACCATTGATAGTCCTGGCATTTTACAGGGTGGGATTTGGGCATCCAAGCTCCGAGAGTATGGCGACCTAACTGTGATATTGAAGAGCATCAAAATTACATTGATCTTCAGTGGTGATCATCAATGGTCCAAGTTGCCAAGGCAACAGATGCCTCACAAAATTTTTATGGGATGGAAGGAGGTCATTTGGGCCGATCAGACCTCCAAATGAGCCACATTCTCTACCGGCACCAATTCTACCCAAATAATCATCTAATGTTCCTCTTGAATGCTTCAGTTGAACCTGCCTCCACCACATTTCCAGGAAGTGCACTGCAGACCCAAATGTTTTTTCATCCCTTCACCCTTTGTTTAGTTTGCACACCACTACAAATCCAAGCTGTCTCATTCTTGTTCCTTTTACAAGTGGGAACACTCTCTCCAATGCATTCACATCTTTCCCTATAAGATGGGGCCCACGCATGTGTCAGTGTGGGCGGTTGAGTAGCCCAGTGGGTAGTGTCTCCACTTCGCGGCCAAAAGCTCCAGGCTCAAACTCCACTGCAGACCTCAGCAGCCATGATGCGCTGACAATGTGGTCCAATAAGCAGGGGGAGCAGGAGGCATTCCCAGACAATCATTTGATGGAAAGAACACTTGAGTCTCCACTGCAGCACCAGCTTGCAACTTGCCAGAAAAGGAGCACAAAGCATAGAACGGGAGAACTGGGAGGCGATGTTCAACTTGTAGAATGCACTTTTTAAGATTTGGGCTGGAGTTGTGGGCACCACATTATAGGAGAAATGTGAATGCACATGAGCGAGGTGTCCACACTTTGTGTAAAAAAATCAAGATAACGTAAAGCGGGCTATTTGGCTATGGGGTGCTGAACTCTTACCTTGGGCTAACTCAACACCGGATCGTGTCTGGGGAGGGTGCTCAGGATAATTTGATCTTCACAAACTGACATACACTGAAGCTGAGCTAAGAACTGACATACACTGAGACTGAGCTTAGAGAAAGTCATTCAACGTGGGACAGCTGTCCTGGCTATGCAGTTTCTTCTGAGTGATCAGGAGACCCATCTCTTGCTCTGTACAATCCAGTCTGTCCTATTGATTTGGAAGGGGCACTAAAGAAACTGAAGACTCACTGAAAGTTATTTCTGTTGGCTTGTAGAATGTGGGCATCGCTGGCTGGGCCCAGCATTCCTTGCCAGTCCATTGTTGCCCCCTTGAGAAGGTGGGGGTGAGTTGCTTTCTTGAACCACTGCAGTCCATGTGTTGTGGGGTGACCCATGATGCCATTAGGGAGGGAGTCCCAGGAATTTGACCCAGTGACACTGAAGGAACGGAGATATATTTCCAAGTCAGGATGGTGAGTGGCTTGGAGGGGAACCTGCAGGGGGTGGTGTTCCCATGTATCTGCTGCCCCTGGTCCTTCTAGATGGAAGTGGCTGTGGGTTTGGAAGGTGCTCCCTGAGGATCTCTGATGAATCCCTGCAGTGCATCTTGTAGATAGTACACACTGCTGCTACTGAGTGTCGGTGGTGGAAGGAATCAGTGTTTGTGGATGTGGTGCCAATCAAGCGGCTGTTTCGTCCTGGATGGTGTGAAGCTTCTTGAGTGTTGTTGGAGCTGCCCCCATCCGGACAAGTGGGGATTATTCCACCACACTCCTGACTTGCGCCTTGTAGATGGTGGACAGGCTTTGGGGAGACAGGAGGTGAGTTACTCACCGCAGTATTCCGAACTTCTGATCTGCTTCTATGTTTATGTGGTGAGTCCAGTTGAGTTTCTCGTCAATGATAATACACAGGACATTGACAGTGGGGGATTCAGTGATGGTAACACCATTAAATGTCAAGGGGCACTGGTCAGAATGTCTCTTATGGGAGAAGTCAAAATAGGCAAATATCAAAGGCAAGGAAGAATAAGAAATTCAATGAAAAGATTCCAAGACTGCTTGGAAATTTTACGTTTAATCAGAGGCACAGGTGGATTGGTAGTAGTGGAGAAAAAGCGAAAAAAAAAACATGAAGAGGAACATGAGTCATTTGTGGTAGTTAAAAGAAACATAAAAAAGTAAGGATCAAATGAGCTGAAGGAGAGGAAACAGAGAGCATTGGGGTGGAAGTGGGGGAGAGGGTGGATACAGAGGTGGGGGTGGATATGGGAGTGAGGGTGGATATGGTGGTGGGGGTGGATATGGTGGTGGGGGTGGATATGGTGGTGGAGGTGGATATGGTGGTGGAGGGGGACATGGTGGTGAGGGTGGAGATGGTTGTGGGGGTGGATATGGTGGTGGAGGTGGATATGGTGGTGGAGGTGGATACGGTGGTGGGGGTGGATATGGTGGTGAGGGTGGATATGGTGGTGGAGAGGGACATGATGGTGAGGATGGATATGGTGGTGGAGGTGGATATGGTGTGGAGGTGGATATGGTGGTGGGGGTGGATACGGTGGTGTGGGTGGATATGGTGGTGGGGAGGATATGGTGGTTGGTGTGGACATGGCGGTGGGGGTGGATACCATGGTGGGGTTGGATATGATGGTGGGGTTGGATATGGTGGTGGGGGTGGATATGGTGGTGGGGGTGGATATGTTGGTGATGGTGGATATGGTGGTGGGGGTGGATATGGTGATGCGGGTGGATACGGTGGTGGGGGTGGATATGGCAGTTGGGGTGGATATGGCGGTGGGGGTGAATAGGGTGTTGGGGTGGATATTGTGGAGATGGTGCACATGGAGGTGGGGGTTGATTTGGTGGTGACGGAAGATATGGTGGTGATTTTGGACATGGTGGTGGGGTGAATATGGTGGTAATGGTGGATATGGTGGTGGGGGTGGATATGGTGGTGATAGTGGATATAGTGGTGGGGTGGATATGGTGGTGGGCGTGAATATGGTGGTGATGGTGGATAAGGAGTTGGGGGTGGATATGGTGGATTGAGGTGGATATGGTGGTGGAGGTGGATACGGCGGGGTGGGTGGATATGGTGGTCGGGGTGGATATGGTGGTGAGGGTGGATATGGTGGTGCGGGGAGGATATCTTGGTGAGGGTGGATATGGGGGTGGGGTGGATACGGCAGTGGGAACGGATATGGCGGTGATGGTGCATATGGCGGTGTGGGTGGATATGGTGGTGGGGTGGATATGGTGGTTGGGGTGGACACAGAGGTTCGGGTAGATAAGGTGGTGGGGGTGGATATGGTGGTAGGGTGGATATGGCAGTGGGGAGGATATGGTGGTGGGTGTGGATATGGCGGTGGGGGGATATGGTTGTGAGGGTGGATATGGTGGAGTGGGTGGATATGTTGGTGATGGTGGATATGGTGTTGAGGGTAGATATGGGGGTCGGGTGAATATGGTGGTGAGGGTGGACATGGTGGTGGGGGTGGATATGATGGTGAGGGTAGAAATGGTGATGGAGGTGGATATGGGGGTGGGGGCGGGTATGGTGGTGGAGCGGGACATGGTGGTGAGGGTGGATATGGTGGTGAAGGTGGATATGGTGGTGGGGGTGGATATGGGGGTGGGGGTGGATATGGTGGTGGAGGGGGACATGGTGATGAGGGCGGAAATGGTGGTGTAGGTGGATATGGTGGTGGGGGTGGATATGGGCATGGGGGTGGATATGGTGGTGGAGGGGGACATGGTGGTGAGGGTGGATATGGTGGTGGGGAGGATATAGTGGTGAGGCTGCATATTGCGTGGGGGTAGATTTCGTGGAGAGGGTGAATATGGTGGTGAGGGTGGACATGGTGGTGAGGAAGGATATGGCGGTGGGCATGGATATGGTGGTGGGGGTGGATATGGCAGTGGAGGTGGATATGTTGGTGAGGGTGGATACGGGGTGGGGGTGGATAAGGCAGTGGGAGTGGATATGGTGGTAGCGTTGGATATGATGGTTGGGGTGGACATGGCGGTGGGGGTGGATATGGCGGTGGGGGTGGATATGGTGGTGTGGGTGGATATGGTGATGTGGGTGGATACGGAGGTGGGGGGTACGGCATTTGGGGTGGACGTGGCGGTGGGGGTAGATATGTTGGTGGGGGTGGATATGGTGTTGGGGTGGATATTGTGGAGATGGTGGACATGGTGGTGGGGTTTGATATGGTGGTGAGGGAGGATATAGTGGTGATGGTGGATATCTTGGTGAGGGTGGATATGGGGGCGGGGTGGATATGGCAGTGGGAGCGGATATGGCGGTAAGGGTGGATATGGCAGTGTGGGTGGATATGGTGGTGGAGTGGATATGGTGGTGGGGGGATATGTTGGTGGGGGTGGATATGGCGGTGGGGGTGGATATGGCGGTGGGGGTGGATATGGTGGTGGAGGTGGATATGGTGGTGGGGGAGGATATGGTGGTGAAGGTGAATATGGTGGTGAGTGTCGATATGGTGGTGGGGGTGAATATGGTGGTGGGGTGGATATGGTGGTGGGGAGGATAGGGTGGTGAGGGTGGATATGGTGGATTGAGGTGGATACGGTGGTTGGGGTGGATATGGTGGTCGGGGTGGACATAGTGGTTGGGGTGGATATGGTGGTGGGGTGGATATAGCGGTGGAGGTGGATATGGTAGTGGGGGTGGATATGGTGGTGGTGGAGGATATGGTGATGGAGGCGGATATGGTGGTGGGGGTGGATAGGGGGAGAGGGTAGATATGGTGGTGGAGGTGGATAAGGTGGTGGGGGAGGATATGGTGGCGAGGGTGGATATGGTGGTGAGGGTAGATATGGTGGTGGGGGTGGATATGGTGGTGAGGGTGGATATGGCGATGGAGGTGAATATGGTGGTGAGGGTGGATATGGTGGTGGGGGTGGATATAGTGGTGAGGCTGCATATGGCGGTGGGGGTAGAGATCGTGGTGAGGGTGGATATGGTGGCGGGGTGGATATGGTGGTGGAGGTGGATATGATGGTGCGGGTGGATAAGTTGGTGAGGGTGGATATGGGGGTGGGGGTTGATAAGGCAGTGGGAGTGGACATGGCAGTGAGGGTGGATATGGCGGTGTGGGTGGATATGGTGGTGGGGTGGATATGGTGGTTGGGGTGGACAAGGTGGTGGGGGTGGATATGACGGTGGGTGTGGATATGGTGGTGGCATTGATTATGGTGGTGGGGTGGGTATGTTGGTGATGGTGGATATGGTGGTGGTGTGGATATGGTGGTGGGGTGGATATGGTGGTGGGGGTAGATATGGTGGTGGGGGTGGATATGGTGGTGAGGGTGGACATGGCAATGGAGGTGAATATGGTGGTGAGCGTGGATATGGTGGTGGGGGTGGATATAGTGGTGAAGCTGCATATGGCGGTGGGGGTAGAGATCGTGGTGAGGGTGGATATGGTGGTGGGGTGGATATGGCGGTGGAGGTGGATATGATGGTGCGGGTGGATAAGTTGGTGAGGGTGGATACGGGGGTGGGGGTTGATAAGGCAGTGGGAGTGGACATGGCAGTGAGGGTGGATATGGCGGTGTGGGTGGATATGGTGGTGGGGTGGATATGATGGTTGGGGTGGACATGGCGGTGGTGGTGGATATGGTGGTGGGGTGGATATGGCGGTGTGGGTGGATATGGTGGTGATAGTGGATACTGTGGTGGGGTGGATATAGTGGATTGAGGTGGATATGTTGGTGAGGGTGGATATGGTGGTGGGGTGGATACGGCAGTTGGGGTGGATATGGCGGTGGGTGTTGATATGGTGTTGGGGTGGATATTGTGGAGATGGTGGACATGGTGGTGGGGGTTGATATGGCCGTAAGGGAGGATATGGTGGTGGTGGTGGTGATGGTGGATATGGTGGTGGGTGGATATGGTGGTGATAGGGGATATAGTGGTGGGGTGGATATGGTGGATTGAGGTGGATATGTTGGTGAGGGTGGATATGGTGGTGCAGGTGGATATGGTGGTGCGGGTGGATATCTTGGTGAGGGTTGATATGGGGTTGGGGGTGGATATGGCAGTGGGAGCGGATATGGTGGTGGGGGTGGATATGGTGGTGAGGGTGTATATGGAGGTGAGGGTAGATATGGAGGTGAGGGTGGTTATGGTGGTGGGGGTGGATATGGTGGTGAGGGTGGATTTTGAGGTGAGGGTTGATGTGGTAGTGGTGGATATGGTGGTGATAGTGTATATAGTGGTGAGGGTGGATATGGCGGTGGGGGTGGATATAGTGGTGAGGGAGGACATGGCGATGAAGGTGGATATGGTGGTGAGGGTGGATATGGCGGTGGGGGTGGATATGGTGGTGAGGGTGGAAATGGAGGTGAGGGTAGATATGGAGGTGAGGGTGGTTATGGTGGTGGGGGTGGATATGGTGGTGAGGGTGGATATTGAGTTGAGGGTTGATATGGTAGTGGTGGATATGGTGGTGATAGTGTATATAGTGGTGAGGGTGGATATGGCAGTGGGAGTGGATATGGTGGTGAGGGAGGACATGGCGATGAAGGTGGATATGGTGGTGAGGGTGGATATGGTGGTGGTGTGGATATGGTGTGAGGGTGGATATAGTGGGGGGGTAGATATCGTGGTAAGGGTCGATATGGTGGTGAGGGTGCTTATGGTGGTGGAAGTGGATATGGCAGTGAGGGTGGATATTGAGGTGAGGGTGGATATGGTGGTGGTGGATATGGTGGTGGAGGTGGATATGGTGGTGAGGGTGGATATGGCAGTGGGGGTGGACACGCCGATGGAGGTGGATATGGTGGTGAGGGTGGATATGGTGGTGGGGGTGGATATGGCGGTGGGGGGATATTGTGGTAAGGGTGGGTATGGTGGAGAGGGTGGACATGGTGGTGAGGGTGGATTTGGCAGTGGGACTGTATATGGTGGTCGGGGTGGATATGGTGGTGGGGTGGATATGGAGGTGGGGTGGATAGGGTGGTGAGGGTGAATATGGTGGATTCAGGTGGATATGGCAGTGGAGGTGGATATGGCGGTTGGGGTGGACATAGTGGTTGGGGTGGAAATGGTGGTGGGGGTGGATATGGCGGTGGAGGTGGATATGGTGGTGGGGGTGGATATGGTGGTGGGGGTGGATATGGTTATGGAGGCGGATATGGTGGTGAGGGTAGATACGGCGGTCGGCGTGGATATGGAGGTGAGGGTGGACATGGCGGTGGAGGTGAATATAGTGGTGAGGGTGGATATGGTGGTGGGAGTGGATATAGTGGCGAGGCTACATATGGCGTTGGGGGTAGAGATCGTAGTGAAGGTGGATATGGCAGTGAGGCTGGATATGGTGGTGCGGGTGGTTTTGGTGGTGAGGGTGGATATTGTGGTGGAGGTGGATATGGCAGTGAGGGTGTAGATGGCAGTGAGGGGGTTATGGTGGTGGAGGAGGATATGGTGGTGAGGGTGGATATGGTGGTGAGGGTGGATATGGCAGTGAGGGCGGATATGGTGGTGGAGGTGGATATGGTGGTGGGGGTGGATATGGTAGTGGGGGTGGATGTGGTGGTGGAGGTGGATATGGTGGTGGGGGTGGATATGGTGGTGGGGGTGGATGTGGTGGTGGAGGTGGATATGGTGGTGAGGGTGGATATGGTGGTGCGGGTGGTTTTGGTGGTGAGGGTGGATATTGTGGTGGAGGTGGATATGGCAGTGGGGGTGTATATGGTAGTGAGGGAGTTATGGTGGTGGAGGTGGATATGGTGGTGAGAGTGGATATGGTGGTGGAAGCGGGTATGGTGGTGGGGCTGGATATGGTGGTGAGGGTGGATATGGCAGTGAGGGCGGATATGGCGGTGGAGGCGGATATGGTGGTGGGGTGGATATGGTGGTGGAGCTGGATATGGTGGTGAGGGTGGATACAGCGGTGGGAGTAGATATGATGGTGAGGGTGGATATGGCGGTGGAGCTGGATATGGTGGTGAGGGTGGATACAGTGGTGGGAGTAGATATGATGGTGAGGGTGGATATGGCGGTGGAGGTGGAGACGTTGGTTGGGGTGGATATGGCCGTGGGGGTGGATATGGTGGTGAGGCTTGATATGTTGATGAGGGTGGACATGGTGGTGGAGGTGGATATGGTGGTGGGGGTGGATATGGAGCTGAGGGTGGATAAGGTGGTGGGGGGGATATAGCGGTGAGGGTGGAGATGGTGGTGGAGGTGGATATGGACAGAGGGTTGATATGGCAGTGAGGGTGGATATGGAGGGGGAGGTGGATATGGTGGTGAGGGTGGATATGGTGGTGGGGTGGATATGGCGGTGTGGGTGGATACGGTGGTGGGTGTGGATATGGTGGTGGGGGTGGATGCAGTGGTGGAGGTGGATACGTTGGTGGGGGTGGATATGGTGGTGAGGGTGGATATGGTGGTGAGGGTGGATATGGTGGTGGGGTGGATCTGGTGGTGGGGGTGGATATGGTGGTGGGTGTGGATATGGAGGTGGAGGTGGATATGGTGGCGGGGGTGGATATGGTGGTGGGGGTGGATACGGTGGTGGGGGTGGATATGGTGGTGGAGGTGGATGTGGTGGTGAGGGTGGATGCGGCGGTGAGGGTGGATAAGGCGAAGGGGGTGGATTTGGCGTTGAGGGTGGATATGGTGGTGAGGGTGGTTTTGGTGGTGAGGGTGGATATGGTGGAGGAGGTGCATATGGCAGTGGGGGTGGATATGGTGGTGAGGGTGGTTATGGTGGTGTAGGTGGATATGGTGGTGGAGGCGGATATGGTGGTGGGGTGGATATGGCGGTGAGGGTGGATATGGTGGTGGAGGTGGATATGGTGGTGGGGTGGATATGGTGTTGAGGGTGGATATGGCAGTGAGGGCAGATATGGTGGTGGAGGTGGATATGGTGGTGGAGTGGATATGGTGGTGGGGTGGATATGGTGGTGGAGGTGGATATGGTGGTGAGGGTGGATATGGTGGTGGAGCTGGATATGGTGGTGGAGGTGGCTACGGTGGTGGGGGTGGTTATGGCGGTGAGGGTGGATACAGCGGTGGGGGTGGATATGATGCTGAGGGTGGATATGGCGGTGGAGGTGGATACGTTGGTTGGGGTGGATATGGCGGTGGGGGTGGATATGGCGGTGAGGGTGGTTATGGCGGTGGGGGTGGATATGGCGGTGAGCCTCGATATGTTGATGAGGGTGGATATGGTGGTGGAGGTGGATATGTTGGTGGGGGTGGATAGGGTTGTGTGGGTGGATATGGTGGTGGAAGTGGATATGGTGGTGCGGGTGTATATGGAGCTGAGGGTGGATAAGGTGGTGGGGGTGGATATGGCAGTGAGGATGGAGATGGTGGTGGAGGTGGATATGGTGTTGGAGGTGGATATGGTAGTGAGGGTGGATATGGAGCTGACGGTGGATAGGGTGGTGGGGTGGATATGGCTGGGGGGTGGATATGGTGGTGGGGGTGGATATGGTGGTGGAGCTGGATATGGGGGTGTGGGTGGATATGGTGGTGGGGTGGATCTGGTGGTGGGGGTGGATATGGTGGTGGGTGTGGATATGGCGGTGGAGGTGGATATGGTGGTGGGGGTGGATATGGTGGTGGGGGTGGATACGGTGGTGGGGGTGGATACGGTGGTGAGGGTGGATATGGTGGTGGAGGTGGTTATAGTGGTGGGGGTGCATATGGTGGTGGAGGTGGATATGGTGGTGGGGGTGGATATGGTAGTGAGGGTGGATATGGCGGTGGGGGTGGATATGGTGATGTGGGTGGATATGGTGTTGAGGGTGGCTATGGTGGTGAGGGTGGTTATGGTGGTGGGGTGCATATGGTGGTGGTGGTGGATATGGTGGTGGGGGTGGATATGGTGGTGAGGGTGGATATGGTGGTGAGTGTGGATATGGTGGTGAGGGTGGATATGGTGGTGGAGGTCAATGTGGTGGTGAGGGTGGATGTGGCGGTGAGGGTGGATAAGGTGAAGGGGGTGGCTATGGCGGTGAGGGTGGATATGGTGGTGAGGGTGGTTTTGGTGATGTAGGTGGATATGGTGGCGGAGGCGGATATGGTGGTGGGGTGGATATGGCGGTGAGGGAGGATATGGTGGTGGAGGTGGATATGGTGGTGGGGGTGGATATGGTGGTGAGGGTGGATATGGCAGTGAGGGCAGATATGGTGGTGGAGGTGGATATGGTGGTGGAGTGGATATGGTGGTGGGGGTGGATATGGTGGTGGAGCTGGATATGGTGGCGGAGGTGGCTACGGTGGTGGGGGTGGCTATGGCAGTGAGGGTGGATACAGCAGTGGGGTTGGATATGATGGTGAGGGTGGAAATGGCGGTGGAGGTGGATACGTTGGTTGCAGTGGATATGGCGGTGAGGGTGGTTATGGTGGTGGGGGTGGATATGGCGGTAAGGCTCGATATGTTGATGAGGGTGGATAAGGTGGTGGAGGTGGATATGTGGGTGGTGGTGGATAGTGTGATGAGGGTGGTTATGGTGGAGAGGGTGGATATGGTGGTGGAGCTGGATATGGTGGCGGAGGTGGCTACGGTGGTGGGGGTGGCTATGGCAGTGAGGGTGGATACAGCAGTGGGGGTGGATATGATGGTGAGGGTGGAAATGGCGGTGGAGGTGGATACGTTGGTTGCAGTGGATATGGCGGTGAGGGTGGTTATGGCGGTGGGGGTGGATATGGCGGTAAGGCTCGATATGTTGATGAGGGTGGATAAGGTGGTGGAGGTGGATATGTGGGTGGGGGTGGATAGTGTGATGAGGGTGGTTATGGTGGAGAGGGTGGATATGGTGGTGGAGGTGGATATGGTGGTGCGGGTGTATATGCAGCTGAGGGTGGATAAGGAGGTGGGGTGGATATGGCGGTGAGGATGGAGATGGTGGTGGCGGTGGATATGGTGTTGGAGGTGGATATGGTGGTGAGGGTGGATATGGAGCTGACGGTGGATAAGGCGGTGGGGGTGGATATGGCCGGGGGGTGGATATGGTGGTGGGCGTAGATATCGTGGTGAGGGTGGATATGGTGGTGAGGGTGGACATGGTGGTGAGGGTGGATATGGCAGTGGGCATGGATATGTTGGTGGAGGTGGATATGGCGGTGGCAGTGGATATGGCGGTGCGGATGGATATGTTGGTGAGGGTGGATATGGGGGTGGGGTGGATACAGCAGTGGGAGTGGATATGGCGGTGCAGGAGGACACGGTGGTGGGGGTGGATATGGTGGTGAGGGTGGATATGGAGCTGACGGTGGATAAGGCGGTGTGGGTGGATATGGCCGGGGGGTGGATATGGTGGTGGGGGCGGCTATTGTGGTGGAGGGGGATATGGGGGTGAGGGTGGATATGGTGGTGGGGGTGCATATGGTGGTGGGTGTGGATATGGAGGTGGAGGTGGATATGGTGGTGAGGTTGGATGCGGTGGTGGAGGTGGATACGTTGGTGGGGGTGGATATGGCGGTGAGGGTGGATATGGCAGTGGGGGTGTATATGGTAGTGAGGGGGTTATGGTGGTGGGGGTGGATATGGTGGTGGTGGATGTGGTGGTGGAGGTGGATATGGTAGTGAGGGTGAATATGGCGGTGGGCGTAGATATCGTGGTGAGGGTGGATATGGTGGTGAGGGTGGACATGGTGGTGAGGGTGGATATGGCAGTGGGCATGGATATGTTGGTGGGGGTGGATATGGCGGTGGCAGTGGATATGGCGGTGCGGGTGGATATGTTGGTGAGGGTGGATATGGGGGTGGGGTGGATACAGCAGTGGGAGTGGATATGGCGGTGCAGGAGGATACGGTGGTGGGGGTGGATATGGTGGTGCGGGTGGTTTTGGTGGTGAGGGTGGATATTGTGGTGGAGGTGGATATGGCAGTGGGGGTGTATATGGTAGTGAGGGGGTTATGGTGGTGGAGGTGGATATGGTGGTGAGAGTGGATATGGTGGTGGAAGCGGGTATGGTGGTGAGGCTGGATATGGTGGTGAGGGTGGATATGGCAGTGAGGGCGGATATGGCGGTGGAGGTGGATATGGTGGTGGGGTGGATATGGTGGTGGAGCTGGATATGTTGGTGAGGGTGGATACAGCGGTGGGAGTAGATATGATGGTGAGGGTGGATATGGCAGTGGAGCTGGATATGGTGGTGAGGGTGGATACAGCGGTGGGAGTAGATATGATGGTGAGGGTGGATATGGCGGTGGAGGTGGAGACGTTGGTTGGGGTGGATATGGCCGTGGGGGTGGATATGGTGGTGAGGCTTGATATGTTGATGAGGGTGGACATGGTGGTGGAGGTGGATATGGTGGTGGGGGTGATTAGGGTGTTGAGGGTGGATATGGAGCTGAGGGTGGATAAGGTGGTGGGGGTGGATATGGCGGTGAGGGTGGAGATGGTGGTGGAGGGGGATATGGAGCTAAGGGTGGATATGGTGGTGGAGGGGAATATGGAGCTGAGGGTGGATAAGATGGTGGTGGTGGATATGGTGGTGAGGGTGGATATGGCGGTGGGGGTGGATATGGTGGTGGGGGTGGATACGGTGGTGGGGGTGGATACGGTGGTGGGGGTGGATATGGTGGTGAGGGTGGATATGGTGGTGAGTGTGGATATGGTGGTGAGGGTGGATATGGTGGTGGAGGTCGATGTGGTGGTGAGGGTGGATGTGGCGGTGAGGGTGGATAAGGTGAAGGAGGTGGCTATGGCGGTGAGGGTGGATATGGTGGTGAGGGTGGTTTTGGTGATGGAGGTGGATATGGTGGCGGAGGCGGATATGGTGGTGGGGTGGATATGGCGGTGAGGGAGGATATGGTGGTGGAGGTGGATATGGTGGTGTGGGTGGATATGGTGGTGAGGGTGGATATGGCAGTGAGGGCAGATATGGTGGTGGAGTGGATATGGTGGTGGGGGTGGATATGGTGGTGGAGCTGGATATGGTGGCGGAGGTGGCTACGGTGGTGGGGGTGGCTATGGCAGTGAGGGTGGATACAGCAGTGGGGGTGGATATGATGGTGAGGGTGGATATGGCGGTGGAGGTGGATACGTTGGTTGGAGTGGATATGGCGGTGAGGGTGGTTATGGCGGTGGGGGTGGATATGGCGGTGAGGGTGGAGATGGTGGTGGAGGGGGATATGGAGCTAAGGGTGGATATGGTGGTGGAGGGGAATATGGAGCTGAGGGTGGATAAGATGGTGGTGGTGGATATGGTGGTGAGGGTGGATATGGCGGTGGGGGTGGATATGGTGGTGGGGGTGGATACGGTGGTGGGGGTGGATACGGTGGTGGGGGTGGATATGGTGGTGAGGGTGGATATGGTGGTGAGTGTGGATATGGTGGTGAGGGTGGATATGGTGGTGGAGGTCGATGTGGTGGTGAGGGTGGATGTGGCGGTGAGGGTGGATAAGGTGAAGGAGGTGGCTATGGCGGTGAGGGTGGATATGGTGGTGAGGGTGGTTTTGGTGATGGAGGTGGATATGGTGGCGGAGGCGGATATGGTGGTGGGGTGGATATGGCGGTGAGGGAGGATATGGTGGTGGAGGTGGATATGGTGGTGTGGGTGGATATGGTGGTGAGGGTGGATATGGCAGTGAGGGCAGATATGGTGGTGGAGTGGATATGGTGGTGGGGGTGGATATGGTGGTGGAGCTGGATATGGTGGCGGAGGTGGCTACGGTGGTGGGGGTGGCTATGGCAGTGAGGGTGGATACAGCAGTGGGGGTGGATATGATGGTGAGGGTGGATATGGCGGTGGAGGTGGATACGTTGGTTGGAGTGGATATGGCGGTGAGGGTGGTTATGGCGGTGGGGGTGGATATGGCGGTGAGGGTGGAGATGGTGGTGGAGGGGGATATGGAGCTAAGGGTGGATATGGTGGTGGAGGGGAATATGGAGCTGAGGGTGGATAAGATGGTGGTGGTGGATATGGTGGTGAGGGTGGATATGGCGGTGGGGGTGGATATGGTGGTGGGGGTGGATACGGTGGTGGGGGTGGATACGGTGGTGGGGGTGGATATGGTGGTGAGGGTGGATATGGTGGTGAGTGTGGATATGGTGGTGAGGGTGGATATGGTGGTGGAGGTCGATGTGGTGGTGAGGGTGGATGTGGCGGTGAGGGTGGATAAGGTGAAGGAGGTGGCTATGGCGGTGAGGGTGGATATGGTGGTGAGGGTGGTTTTGGTGATGGAGGTGGATATGGTGGCGGAGGCGGATATGGTGGTGGGGTGGATATGGCGGTGAGGGAGGATATGGTGGTGGAGGTGGATATGGTGGTGTGGGTGGATATGGTGGTGAGGGTGGATATGGCAGTGAGGGCAGATATGGTGGTGGAGGTGGATATGGTGGTGGAGTGGATATGGTGGTGGAGGCGGATATGGTGGTGGGGTGGATATGGCGGTGAGGGAGGATATGGTGGTGGAGGTGGATATGGTGGTGGGGGTGGATATGGTGGTGGAGCTGGATATGGTGGCGGAGGTGGCTACGGTGGTGGGGGTGGCTATGGCAGTGAGGGTGGATACAGCAGTGGGGGTGGATATGATGGTGAGGGTGGATATGGCGGTGGAGGTGGATACGTTGGTTGGAGTGGATATGGCGGTGAGGGTGGTTATGGCGGTGGGGGTGGATATGGCGGTAAGGCTCGATATGTTGATGAGGGTGGATAAGGTGGTGGAGGTGGATATGTGGGTGGGGGTGGATAGTGTGATGAGGGTGGATATGGTGGAGAGGGTGGATATGGTGGCTTAGGTGGATATGGTGGTGCGGGTGTATATGCAGCTGAGGGTGGATAAGGAGGTGGGGTGGATATGGCGGTGAGGATGGAGATGGTGGTGGAGGCGGATATGGTGTTGAAGGTGGATATGGTGGTGAGGGTGGATATGGAGCTGACGGTGGATAAGGCAGTGGGGGTGGATATGGCCGGGGGGTGGATATGGTGGTGGGGGCGGCTATTGTGGTGGAGGGGGATATGGGGGTGAGGGTGGATATGGTGGTGGGGGTGCATGTGGTGGTGGGTGTGGATATGGAGGTGGAGGTGGATATGGTGGTGAGGTTGGATGCGGTGGTGGAGGTGGATATGGTGGTGGGGGTGGATATGGCGGTGAGGGTGGATATGGCAGTGGGGGTAGATATGGTAGTGAGGGGGTTATGGTGGTGGAGGTGGATATGCCGGTGAGGGTGGATATAGTGGTGGAGGCGGATATGGTGGTGGGGGTGGATATGGTGGTGAGGGTGGATATGGTGGTGGAGGTGGATATGGTGACGGCGGTGGATATGGTGGTGAGGGTGGACATGGTGGTGAGGGTGGATATGGCAGTGGGCGTAGATATCGTGGTGAGGGTGGATATGGTGGTGAGGGTGGACATGGTGGTGAGGGTGGATATGGCAGTGGGCATGGATATGTTGGTGGGGGTGGATATGGCGGTGGCAGTGGATATGGCGGTGCGGATGGATATGTTGGTGAGGGTGGATATGGGGGTGGGATGGATACAGCAGTGGGAGTGGATATGGCGGTGCAGGAGGATACGTTGGTGGGGGTGGATATGGCGGTGAGGGTGGATATGGTGGTGAGGGTGGATATGGAGCTGACGGTGGATAAGGCGGTGGGGGTGGATATGGCCGGGGGGTGGATATGGTGGTGGGGGCGGCTATTGTGGTGGAGGGGGATATGGGGGTGAGGGTGGATATGGTGGTGGGGGTGCATATGGTGGTGGGTGTGGATATGGAGGTGGAGGTGGATATGGTGGTGAGGTTGGATGCGGTGGTGGAGGTGGATACGTTGGTGGGGGTGGATATGGCGGTGAGGGTGGATATGGCAGTGGGGGTGTATATGGTAGTGAGGGGGTTATGGTGGTGGGGGTGGATATGGTGGTGGTGGATGTGGTGGTGAAGGTGGATATGGTAGTGAGGGTGGGCGTAGATATCGTGGTGAGGGTGGATATGGTGGTGAGGGTGGACATGGTGGTGAGGGTGGATATGGCAGTGGGCATGGATATGTTGGTGGGGGTGGATATGGCGGTGGCAGTGGATATGGCGGTGCGGGTGGATATGTTGGTGAGGGTGGATATGGGGGTGGGGTGGATACAGCAGAGGGAGTGGATATGGCGGTGCAGGAGGATACGGTGGTGGGGGTGGATATGGCGGTGAGGGTGGATATGGTGGTGCGGGTGGTTTTGGTGGTGAGGGTGGATATTGTGGTGGAGGTGGATATGGCAGTGGGGGTGTATATGGTAGTGAGGGGGTTATGGTGGTGGAGGTGGATATGGTGGTGAGAGTGGATATGGTGGTGGAAGCGGGTATGGTGGTGGGGCTGGATATGGTGGTGAGGGTGGATATGGCAGTGAGGGCGGATATGGCGGTGGAGGTGGATATGGTGGTGGGGTGGATATGGTGGTGGGGTGGATATGGTGGTGGAGCTGGATATGGTGGTGAGGGTGAATACAGCGGTGGGAGTAGATATGATGGTGAGGGTGGATATGGCGGTGGAGCTGGATATGGTGGTGAGGGTGGATACAGCGGTGGGAGTAGATATGATGGTGAGGGTGGATATGGCGGTGGAGGTGGAGACGTTGGTTGGGGTGGATATGGCCGTGGGGGTGGATATGGTGGTGAGGCTTGATATGTTGATGAGGGTGGACATGGTGGTGGAGGTGGATATGGTGGTGGGGGTGATTAGGGTGTTGAGGGTGGATATGGAGCTGAGGGTGGATAAGGTGGTGGGGGTGGATATGGCGGTGAGGGTGGAGATGGTGGTGGAGGGGGATATGGAGCTGAGGGTGGATAAGATGGTGGTGGTGGATATGGTGGTGAGGGTGGATATGGCGGTGGGGGTGGATACGGTGGTGGGGGTGGATACGGTGGTGGGGGTGGATATGGTGGTGAGGGTGGATATGGTGGTGGAGGTGGTTATGGTGGTGGGGGTGCATATGGTAGTGGAGGTGGATCTGGCGGTGGGGGTGGATATGGTGGTGAGGGTGGATATGGCAGTGGGGGTGTATATGGTAGTGAGGGGGTTATGGTGGTGGAGGTGGATATGGCGGTGAGGGTGGATATGGTGGTGGAGGCGGATATGGTGGTGGGGGTGGATATGGTGGTGAGGGTGGATATGGTGGTGGAGGTGGATATGGTGGCGGGGGTGGATATGGTGGTGAGGGTGGATATGGCAGTGAGGGCGGATATGGTGGTGGAGGTGGATATGGTAGTGGGGTGGATATGGTTGTGGGAGTAGATATGATGGTGATGGTGGATACAGCGGTGGAGGTGGATACGTTGGTTGCGGTGGATATGGCTGTGGTGGTGGATATGGCGGTGAGGCTCAATATGTTGATGAGGGTGGACATGGTGGTGGAGGTGTATATGGTGGTGGGGGTGGATATGGAGCTGAGGGTGGATAAGGTGATGGTGGGGATATAGCGGTGAGGGTGGACATGGTGGTGGAGGTGGATATGGACAGAGGGTTGATATGGCAGTGAGGGTGGATATGAGGGGGAGGTGGATATGGTGGTGAGGGTGGATACGGTGGTGGGGTGGATATGGTAGTGGAGGTGGATATGGCGGTGTGGGTGGATATGGCGGTGAGGTTGGATATGGCAGTGGGGGTGGATACGGTGGTGGGTGTGGATATGGTGGTGGGGGTGGATGCAGTGGTGGAGGCGGATACGTTGGTGGGGGTGGATATGGAGGTGGAGGTGGATATGGTGGTGAGGGTGGATGTGGTGGTGGGGGTGGATATGGCGGTGAGGGTGGATATGGTGGTGGGGGTGGATATGGTGGTGGGGGTGGATACGGTGGTGGGGGTGGATATGGTGGTGAGGGTGGATATGGCGGTGAGGGTGGATAAGGCGAAGGGGGTGGATTTGGCGGTGAGGGTGGATATAGTGGTGAGGGTGGTTTTGGTGGTGAGGGTGGATATGGTGGAGGAGGTGCATATGGCAGTGGGGGTGGATATGGTGGTGAGGGTGGATATGGTGTTGAGGGTGGCTATGGGGGTGAGGTTGGATATGGTGTTGAATGTGGATACGGTGGTGAGGGTGGATATGGTGGTGGAGGTGGATGTGGTGGTGAGGGTGGATGTGGCGGTGAGGGTGGATAAGGCGAAGGGGGTGGATTTGGCGGTGAGGGTGGATATGGTGGTGGGGGTGGTTTTGGTGGTGAGGGTGGATATGGTGGAGGAGGTGCATATGGCAGTGGGGGTGGATATGGAGGTGAGGGTGGTTATGGTGGTGTAGGTGGATATGGTGGTGGAGGCGGATATGGTGGTGGGGTGGATATGGCGGTGAGGGTGGATATGGTGGTGGAGGTGGATATGGTGGTAGGGGTGGATATGGTGTTGAGGGTGGATATGGCAGTGAGGGCAGATATGGTGGTGGAGGTGGATATGGTGGTGGAGTGGATATGGTGGTGGAGGTGGCTACGGTGGTGGGGGTGGTTATGGCGGTGAGGGTGGATACAGCGGTGGGGGTGGATATGATGCTGAGGGTGGATATCGTGGTGGAGGTGGATACGTTGGTTGGGGTGGATATGGCGGTGAGGGTGGATATGGCGGTGAGGGTGGTTATGGCGGTGAGGGTGGATATGGCGGTGAGCCTCGATATGTTGATGAGGGTGGATATGGTGGTGGGGTGGATATGGCGGTGAGGATGGAGATGGTGGTGGAGGTGGATATGGTGTTGGAGGTGGATATGGTGGCGAGGGTGGATATGGAGCTGACGGTGGATAATGTGGTGGGTGTGGATATGGCCAGGGTGGGTGGATATGGCGGTGGGGGTGGATGTGGTGGTGGAGGTGGATATGGGGGTGAGGGCGGATATGGTGGTGGGGTGGATCTGGTGGTGGGGGTGGATATGGAGGTGGGTGTGGATATTGCAGTGGAGGTGGATATGGTGGTGAGGGTGGATGCGGTGGTGGAGGTGGATACGGAGGTGGGGGTGGATATGGCGGTGAGGGGGGTTATGGTGGTGGGTGTGGATATGGAGGTGGAGGTGGATATGGTGGTGAGAGTGGATGCGGTGGTGGGGGTGGATATGGAGTTGAGGGTGGATATGGCGGTGGGTGTGGATATGGTGGTGAGGGCGGATATAGTGGTGAGGGTGGATATGGTGGTGAGGGTGGATATGGTGGTGGGGGTGGATATGGTGGTGAGGATGGAGATGGTGGTGGAGGTGGATGTGGTGTAGGAGGTGGATATGGTGGTGAGGGTGGATATAGAGCTGACGGTGGATAAGGTGGTGGGGGTGGATATGGCTGGGGGTGTGGATATGGTGGTGAGGGTAGATATATTGGTGGAGGTGGGGTGGATATGGTGGTGGGGATGGATATGGTGGTGGGTGTGGATATGGAGGCGGAGGTGGATATGGTGGTGAGGGTGGATGTGGTGGTGGTGGATATGGAAGTGAGGGTGGATATGGTGGTGGGTGTGGATATGGCGGTGAGGGTGGATATCGTGGTGGGGGTGGATATGTTGGTGGGGTTGGATATGGTGGTGGGGGTGGATACGTTGGTGGGGTTGGATATGGCGGTGAGGGTGGATATGGTGGTGGAGGTGGTTATGGTGGTGGGGGTGGATATGGTGGTGGAGGTCGATATGGTGGTGAGGGTGGATATGGTGGTGGGGGTGGATACGGCGGTGGGGGTGGATATGGTGGTGGGGGTGGATACGGCAGTGGGTGTGGATATGGTGGTGGGGGTGGATACAGCGGTGGGGGTGGATATGGTGGTGGGGGTGGATACGGTGGTGAGGGTGGATATGGTGGTGGGTGTGGTTATGGCAGTGAGGGTGGATACGGCGGTGGGGGTGGATATGATGGTGAGGGTGCATATGGCGGTGGAGGTGGATATGGTGGTGGGGGTGGATATGGAGTTGAGGGTGGATATGGGGTTGAGGGTGGATATGGAGCTGACGGTGGATAAGGTGGTGGGGGTGGATATGGCCTGGGGGGTGGATATCGTGTTGGGGGTGGATATGGTGGTGGAGGTGGATAGGGGGTGAGGGTGGATATGGTGGTGGGTGTGGATATGGAGGTGGAGGTGGATATGGTGGTGAGGGTGGATGTGGTGGTGGGGGTGGATATGGAGGTGAGGGTGGATATGGTGGTGGGTGTGGATATGGCAGTGAGGGCGGATATGGTGGTGGGTGTGGAAATGGTGGTGGGGGTGGATACGGTGTTGGGGTTGAATATGGTGGTGAGGGTGGATATGGTGGTGGAGGTGGTTATATTGGTGGCAGTGGATATGGTGGTGGGGGTCGATATGGTGGTGAGGGTGGATATGGTGGTGGGGGTGGATATGGTGGTGAGGGTGGATACGGCGGTGGGGGTGGATATGGCGGTGGGGGTGGATACGGCAGTGGGTGTGGATATGGTGGTGGGGGTGGATACGGCGGTGGGGGTGGATATGGTGGTGGGGGTGGATACGGCGGTGAGGGTGGATATGGTGGTGGGAGTGGTTATGGCAGTGAGGGTGGATACGGCGGTGGGGGTGGATGTGATGGTGAGGGTGCATATGGCGGTGGAGGTGGATACGGTGGTGGGGGTGGATATGGAGGTGAGGGTGGATATGGGTTTGAGGGTGGATATGGAGCTGACGGTGGATAAGGTGGTGGGGGTGGATATGGCCTGGGGGGTGGATATTGTGTTGGGGGTGGATATGGTGGTGGAGGTGGATATGGGGGTGAGGGTGGATATGGTGGTGGGTGTGGATATGGAGGTGGAGGTGGACATGGTGGTGAGGGTGGATGTGGTGGTAGGGGTGGATATGAAGGTGAGGGTGGATATGGTGGTGGGTGTGGATATGGCGGTGAGGGCGGATATGGTGGTGGGTGTGGAAATGGTGGTGGGGGTGGATACGATGTTGGGGTTGAATATGGTGGTGGGGGTGGATATGGTGGTGGGGGTGGATACAGCGGTGGGGGTGGATATGGTGGTGGGGGTGGATACGGCGGTGGGGGTGGATATGGTGGTGGGGGTGGATACGGCGGTGGGGGTGGATATGGTGGTGGGGGTGGATACGGCGGTGGGGGTGGATATGGTGGTGGGGGTGGATACGGCGGTGGGGGTGGATATGGTGGCGGGGGTAGATACGGCGGTGGGGGTGGATATGGTGGTGGGGGTGGATATGGTGGTGGGGGTGGATACGGCGGTGGGGGTGGATATGGTGGTGGGTGTGGATATGGTGGGTGGTGGAGGTGGATATGGTGGTGAGGGTGGATATGGTGGTGGAGGTGGATATGGTGGTGGGGTGGATATGGTGGTGGGTTTGGATACGGCGGTGGGGGTGGATATGGTGGTGGGGGTGGATACGGTGGTGGGGGTGGATATGGTGGTGGGGGTGGATACGGCGGTGGGGGTGGATATGGTGGTGGGGGTGGATATGGTGGTGGAGGTGGATATGGTGGTGAGGGGTGGATATGGTGGTGGAGGTGGATATGGTGGTGGGGGTGGATATGGTGGTGGGGGTGGATATGGTGGTGGAGGTGGATATGGTGGTGGGGGTGGATACGGCGGTGGGGGTGGATATGTTGGTGGGGGTGGATACGGTGGTGGGGGTGGATATGGTGGTGGGGGTGGATATGGCGGTGAGGGTGGATATGGTGGTGCGGGTGGATATGTTGGTGGGGGTGGATACGGTGGTGGGGTTGGATATGGTGGTGGGGGTGGATATGGCGGTGAGGGTGGATATGGAGCTGACGGTGGATAAGGTGGTGGGGGTGGATATGGCCTGGGGGGTGGATATTGTGTTGGGGGTGGATATGGTGGTGGAGGTGGATATGGGGGTGAGGGTGGATATGGTGTTGGGTGTGGATATGGAGGTGGAGGTGGACATGGTGGTGAGGGTGGATGTGGTGGTAGGGGTGGATATGGAGGTGAGGGTGGATATGGTGGTGGGTGTGGATATGGCGGTGAGGGCGGATATGGTGGTGGGTGTGGAAATGGTGGTGGGGGTGGATACGATGTTGGGGTTGAATATGGTGGTGGGGGTGGATATGGTGGTGGGGGTGGATACAGCGGTGGGGGTGGATATGGTGGTGGAGGTGGATATGGGGGTGAGGGTGGATATGGTGGTGGGTGTGGATATGGAGGTGGAGGTGGACATGGTGGTGAGGGTGGATGTGGTGGTAGGGGTGGATATGGAGGTGAGGGTGGATATGGTGGTGGGTGTGGATATGGCGGTGAGGGCGGATATGGTGGTGGGTGTGGAAATGGTGGTGGGGGTGGATACGATGTTGGGGTTGAATATGGTGGTGGGGGTGGATATGGTGGTGGGGGTGGATACAGCGGTGGGGGTGGATATGGTGGTGGGGGTGGATACGGCGGTGGGGGTGGATATGGTGGTGGGGGTGGATACGGCGGTGGGGGTGGATATGGTGGTGGGGGTGGATACGGCGGTGGGGGTGGATATGGTGGTGGGGGTGGATACGGCGGTGGGGGTGGATATGGTGGCGGGGGTAGATACGGCGGTGGGGGTGGATATGGTGGTGGGGGTGGATATGGTGGTGGGGGTGGATACGGCGGTGGGGGTGGATATGGTGGTGGGGGTGGATATGGTGGGTGGTGGAGGTGGATATGGTGGTGAGGGTGGATATGGTGGTGGAGGTGGATATGGTGGTGGGGTGGATATGGTGGTGGGGGTGGATATGGTGGTGGGGGTGGATATGGTGGTGGAGGTGGATATGGTGGTGGGGGTGGATACGGCGGTGGGGGTGGATATGTTGGTGGGGGTGGATACGGTGGTGGGGGTGGATATGGTGGTGGGGGTGGATATGGCGGTGAGGGTGGATATGGTGGTGCGGGTGGATATGGTGGTGGGGGTGGATACGGTGGTGGGGTTGGATATGGTGGTGAGGGTGGGTATGGTGGTGGAGGTGGATATGGTGGTGGGGGTGGATATGGTGGTGATGTAGTTTTCAGGCTGTTGTCACAGTTAGCCAGCACCTCATCGATGCTGCTGAATATGGTTCGTGGCGAGGGACAGCTGACTATCTAAGTAGCTTGAGGTGTTTACGAAGTTCGTTTATTTTCTCTGTTGTGGTTGGATATGGCAACTGTGGCAGATTCGCCTGGTTTAGCTGATGAACAATGAGGCCCCAGAGTTGCCCACACTGTACCCTGTGTCATTGCCTGATCTCTCTGGGCTGAGGCTAGCAGGCCAGCTTGGTTGGGCAGAGGGGAAGCCAGAGTCGGTGAAGTTGGCCGCTGTCACAGTGTCAACCTTCGGTCACATACCATTTGCAGCGCCCTTTGTCCAATGCCAACAGATTGATAGATGTGTCTGACACCTTTTCTTTACAGATTGGCCTTACCAGTTTCATTTAGGACAATTCAAACCCACCGAGCATAGCGTCAAATGTGAAGCAGTTGCTTGTTATTGGCTGTAATGTGTTTTAGAACATAGAACATAGAACAGTACAGCACAGAACAGGCCCTTCAGCCCACAATGTTGTGCCGACCATTGATCCTCATGTATGCACCCTCAAATTTCTGTGACCATATACATGTCCAGCAGTCTCTTAAATGACCCCAATGACCTTGCTTCCACAACTGCTGCTGGCAACGCATTCCATGCTCTCACAACTCTCTGCGTAAAGAACCTGCCTCTGACATCCCCTCTATACTTTCCACCAACCAGCTTAAAACTATGACCCCTCGTGCTAGCCATTTCTGCCCTGGGAAATAGTCTCTGGCTATCAACTCTATCTATGCCTCTCATTATCTTGTATACCTTTTGAGACATCATGAAAAGCAGCAATAAAAATGTCATCAAACACCCATCCATTCCAATCCCATTTTCTAGCACTTGGCCTGACTCTGCATCTCTCCCTCTCTCTCTCCACATGCACTGCCTGGGTCTGCTGCACATTTACAGCAGCACTGTGAGTCTGTTTTTGCGCTTTGGCATTCGTTGCGATGCCCTGCTCAGTCAAATAACACGCAGTCTCAGCTCAGGGGAAACAGCAGGCCTGCTGACTGGGGTACAGTTGACCCGAGCTGGGAGCAGCATTGTGTCAGGGCCTGGGGTGCAAGTGTTATAAAGGAATGCATTTAGGCTCTTGTGTGAATGGAAAAGTCAAAATGGAAAGCGAACATAGAGCAGAAGAATTCGAGCTTTTCAGAGTGCGGAAAATATTTGTTGATGATGGAATGGGGATTTACCACAGTTCCATCTCAAGCCCAGGATGCCTTGCCCACACAGGGCACTCTGTTCACGCCAGTGTGCTCATCCTTCAGTGGGCAAGTGAGCCCTGTGTGTGCTGGTGAATGGACGTCCTGTTCTGTGCTCTTGCACATGCCTCACAGAGACTTGAGTTTACACTCAGCCCACTCAGTGCCAGCAATAAGGCAGGAAATCTGGTGCTTCCTCTCCTTATGTACGGTCCTAGAGTAGACACCAATAACAAACTGTGGGCTTCGGATCACCGCAGCTGGCACTGCAGAGGGAACAAGGATTTCAAAGGAAATTGCAAGCCGTTTTACATTTAAATCCAGCTGCACCAACACCCTCCACCATCCCCCCACCCCCAACACCTCACCGCCACCAACACAACACCCCCACCCTAATTGCAAACGAACCAGGCTGGTGTAAGAGGCGAAAAGGGTGACTGTTTCAATGCTTTCCCCTTGCCAGGCAAGGTGGTAAGGCTGTGGGATCTCACAGCCAAGAGGAGATAGGCGCACAGCCACAGGGTGAAACAGCGGCTCTCAGTCAGCCCCATTAACTCCCCACGGGCCCAGCGCATGGGTCCTGAGTGCCACAGCACCCGAACCGAACCCATACGCGTGGACCCCATCACAACGCACAGGGCATGTAGGGCAGGAAGCAACGAGAGACAGAAAGAAGGTGGCCAGCTCGATGCCCAGGGCACAGGCAGCACAAAGTTACCCACACAGAGGCGAACATTGCTTCATACATGACACAACATAGTCTGATTCTCATAGCCACATAACGACAAGAAGCCAAATCGAAACTATCACACTGCCCACAGCAGAGCGACAATGTCGGAGGGTCAGTGCTAAGGGAGCGCCGCACTGCCGGAGGGTCAGTGCTGAGGGAGTGGGCACTGTCGGAGGGTCAGTGCTAAGGGAGCGCCGCACTGCCGGAGGGTCAGTGCTGAGGGAGTGGGCACTGTTGGAGGGTCAGTGCTGTGGGAGCGGGCACTGTCGGAGGGTCAGTACTGAGGGAGTGGGCACTGCCGGAGGGTCAGTGCTGAGGGAGTGGGCACTGTTGGAGGGTCAGTGCTGAGGGAGTGGGCACTGTCTGGAAATCAGTGCTGAAGGAGCGACGCACTATCGGATGGTCAGTGCTGAGGGAGCGCCGTACTGTCAGAGAGTCAGTGCTGAGGGAGTGGGCACTGTCGGAGGGTCAGTGCTGAGGGAGCAGGGCACTGCCAGTGGGTCAGTGCTGAGGGAGTGCCGCACTGTCAGAGGGTCAGTGCTGGGGGAGTGCCGCACATTCGCGGGGTCAGTGCTGAGGGAGCGCTGCACTGTCAGAGGGTCAGTGCCGAGGGAGTGGGCACTGTCGGAGGCTCAGTGCTGAGGTAGTGGGCACTGTCGGGGGATCAGTGCTGAGGGAGAAACGCACTGTCGGAGAGTCAGTGCTGAGGGGGTGGGCACTGTCGCAGGGTCAGTGCTGAGGGAGTGGGCACTGTCCGAGAGTCAGTGCTGAGGGAGTGTCGCACTGTCGGAGGGTCAGTGCTGAGGGAGCACCGCACTGTTTGCAGGGTCAGCGCTGAGGGAGTGAGCACTGTCGGAGGGTCAGTGCTGAGGGAGTGGGCACTGTCGGAGGGTCAGTGCTGAGGGAGTGGGCACTGTCAGAGGGTCAGTGCTGAGGGAGTGGACACTGTCGGAGGGTCAGTGCAGAGGCAGTAGGAACTGTCGGGGAAACAGTGCTGAGGGGGTAACGCACTGTCGGAGGGTCAATGCTGAGGGAGTGGGCACTGTCGGACGGTCAGTGCTGAGGGAACGGTGCACGTTTGCAGGGTCAGTGCTGAGGGAGTGGGCACTGTTGAAGGGTCAGTGCTGTGGGAGCGCCTCACTGTCGCAGGGTCAGTGCCTAATGAGCGGGCACTGTCTGAGGGTGAGTGCTGAGAGAGCATCGCACTGTCCGAAACTCAGTGCTGAGGGAGTGCCGCACTGTCAGAGGGTCAGTGCTGAGGGAGCGCCGCACTGTCAGAGGGTCAGTGCTGAGGGAGTGGGCACTGTCGGGGGATCAGTGCTGAGGGAGCAACGCACTGTCGGAGAGTCAGTGCTGAGGGGGTGGGCACTGTCGCAGGGTCAGTGCTGAGGGAGTGGGCACTGTCCGAGAGTCAGTGCTGAGGGAGTGTCGCACTGTCGGAGGGTCAGTGCTGAGGCAGTGGGCACTGTCGGAGGGTCAGTGCTGAGTGAGCGCCGCACTGTTTGCAGGGTCAGTGCTGAGGGAGCGCCGCACTGTCACAGGGTCAGTGCTGAGGGAGTGAGCACTGTCGGAGGGTCAGTGCAGAGGGAACGGCGCATGGTCGCAGGGGCAGTGCTGAGGGAGCGGGCACTGTCAGAGGGGCAGTGCTGAGGGAGCGGGCACTGGCGGAGGGTCAGTGCTGAGGGAGCGCCGCACTTTCGGAAGGTCAGTGCTGAGGGAGCACCGCGCTGTCGGAGGATCAGAGCTGAGGGAGCGCCTCACTGTTGCAGGGTCCGTGCTGAGGGGGCGCTGCACTGTCAGATGGTCAGTGCTGTGGGAGCGGGCACTGTCTGAGGGTGAGTGCTGAGAGAGCATCGCACTGTCCGAAACTCAGTGCCGAGGGAGTGCCGCCCTGACGTATGCTCAGTGCTGAGGGAGGACTGCACTGTGAGAGGGTCAGTGCTGAGGGAGTGGGCACTGTCGGAGGGTCAGGGCTGAGGGAGTGGCGCTGTCTGAGGGTGAGTGCTGAGAGAGCATCGCACTGTCTGAAACTCAGTGCTGAGGGAGTGCCGCACTGTCAGAGGTTCAGTGCTGAGGGAGTGGGCACTGTCTGGGAATCAGTGCTGAAGGAGCGACGCACTGTCGGAGGGTCAGTGTTGAGGGAGAGCCACGCTGTTGGAGGGTCAGTGCTGAGGGAGTGGTCACTGTTGGAGGGTCAGTGCTGAGGGAGTGGTCACTGTCGGAGGGTCAGTGCTGAGTGAGTGGGCACTGTCGGGGAATCAGTGCTGAGGGAGTGGGCACTGTCAGAGGGTCAGTGCTGAGGGAGTGAGCACGGTCGCAGGGTCAGTGCTGAGGGAGTGGGCACTGTCAGAGGGTCAGTGCTGAGGGAGTGGTCACTGTCGGAGTGTCAGCGCTGAGAAGGCGGGGCACAGCCAGTTGGCCAGTGCTGAGGGAGAGGGCTCTGTCGGAGGGTCAGTGCTGAGGGAGCACCTCATTGTCGCAGGATCAGTGCTGAGGGAGCGGGCACTGTCTGTGGGTGAGTGCTGAGGGAGCATCACACTGTCCGACTCTCAGTGCTGAGGAAGCGCCGCTCTTTCGTAGGGTCAGTGCTGAGGGAGAGACACACTGTCGGATGGTCAGTGCTGAGGGAGTGGGGACTGTTGGAGGGTCAGTACAGAGGGAGTAGGCACTGTCGGAGGGTCAGCGCTGAGGGAGCGGGGCACTGCCAGTGGGTCAGGGCTGAGGGAGCGCCTCACTGTCGCAGGGTCAGTGCTGAGGAAGCGGGCACTGTCTGAGGGTCAGCGCTGTGGGAGCGTCACACTGTCCGAAAGTCAGTGCTGAGGGAGCGCTGCACTGTCAGAGGTTCAGTGTTGAGGAAGTGAGCACTGTCGGGGGGGTCAGTGCGGAAGGAGAGCCGCATTGTCGGAGGGTCAGTGCTGAGGGAGTGGGCACTGTCAGAGGGTCAGATTTGTCACTTATGTGAAAATTGCATTCTGTGATCTTTCTGATATTTCTGTCATGCCTTGCTCCAGAGATGTGAGCTCACTGTCTGAGCCTGAAGCTGGAACTGTGTTGCGGTTTTAGCTTTCACTGTGAAGAGCCTGGCCACAGTGGCCACAGCAAACTGGCTCACGAAATGCCAACCTGGCTCAGCTGCTGAGAGGAAGGTGTGACTGGGGGTTTTGCTGAAAAGTCTTGGTTTCCCTGCGAACAGGAGGGCTCAGGCTGGGCCCAGTTGTAAATCCCCCTGGAAGAACATGGCAGGGACATGAAGTCCATCAGAGGCCAGGAGCCCACTGCATTACTGTGCCAAGCCTCTCTCCTGTTCCAAAGCCTCTCACAAGCTCTTGGAGAGACGGATGCATGGGCCAAGTCTGCCCTCTCGTGAGCCCTTTCGAAATGAGGCTCTGGAATAAGAGTGCAGGCATGGCTGAGCTCTGTCCTCTCCTTTCGGATTGGAGTGACTGGACAGGTTAGCGTTCCTGCTAAACACAGCATACCCAGTACAAAGGAGTCTGAGGTTTGCCTGGTCTGAGTGGTTTCAGCAGCTCTGTGCCCCAAGCTGCTGTTGCCCAGAACAGCAAACAAATGAAACAAACTGGTGAAGCTCGCAAAGGAATGACCTGGAACGCCATGTCAAGGTCTCGTGCTGCATTAGGAACTCCTGGTGCTGGGAGCTTCCATCCATTTAACACAGCAAAGTGCTCCATCTAGTGGCTACTTAACACTGAGGGCCATGCTGTGGAACATTAAAATGGTCTCATCTCCTGCGCCTACAGCGGGCCTTCTTACAAATTTGAAATCCCACTTTTAGACTGAAATGCTGGACCTTCACTCTTCGTGAGCTCGCTGGACTGGAACATTGTTCAGCATTGATGTACATCCACATGACAGTTAGTTCCCAGCTCTTTATCAATACAAACTAATTTACTTCTTTATTTTAAAAGAATCCCAATATAACTATTCAATTCATAAATTTTCTTTTCTATCGTAAAGGCAATTAACAATTGAGCAACTGAATGCCTTAAGAGTCTTTAGTAGAGAAACGCAGCACAGAAACAGACCCTTCGGTCCATCTTGTCCACGCTGAGCAGATATCCTAAATTAATCTAGTCCCATTTGCCAGCATTTGGCCCCACATCTCCCTAAACCCTTCCTATTCATATACCCATCCAGATGCCTTTTAAATGCTGTAACTGTACCAGCCTCCACCACTTCCTCTGGCAGCTCGTTCCATACATGCACCACCCTCTGTGTGAAAAAGTTACCCCTCAGGTCCCTTTTAAATCTTTCCCCTCTCCCCTTAAACCTATACCCCTCTCGTGTTGGTCTCCCTCAGCCCAGCGAAAGACCTGGTCTCCTTACCTGATCCAGGCCCCTCATGATTTTATAAACCTCTATAAGGTCACCCCTCAGCCTCTAACACTCCAGGGAAAACAGCCCCAGTCTGTCCAGCCTCTCCCTGTAGCTCAAACCCTCTGACCCTGGCAACATCCTTGTAAATCTTTTCTGAATTCTTCCAAATTTCACAACATCCTTCCCATAGCAGGGAGACCAGGATTGAACGCAGTATTCCAAACGTGGCCCTAACCAATGTCCTGTCCAGCTGCAACATGACCCTCCCAACTCCCTCTACTCAATGCACGACTAACAACAGCGAGCTTACCAAATGCCTTCTTCACTATCCTATCTACCTCCGACTCCACTCCCATGGAAATATGAACCTGCACTGCAAGGTCTCTTTGCCCAGCAACACTCCCCTGGACCTTACCATGAAATGTAGTTTCTTTCCTCAGTAAAACATTGGTCACAGTAGCACGATAGTGGTGGGATAGTGTGCCTTTGTCATTGCTGATTTGTTATTCATTGCTCTCAATGGTGAGAGAGTTAGCCTGCCGCACAGATAATGTTGTTTCTGTTGCTCCTTGTGGTGTTAGAAACCTGCTTGAAGTTCCTAATGTGGAGTTCCTTGACATTAGTGTTCTACTGCTTGTCAGTGAAGCTATTCATCTTGTTACTGCTGGGGATGGACTATTGCCGCTTTTCCGATTCAGGTGTGGGTCGAATCTGTTCTTTCGCCCTTGTTTATCTGTTTCAATCTCACTGATGTAAGATCCTGGAGTTAGCTTCAGCTTTTTCTGAATGCATCCTGCACATGTTCAGTTTGTCCTTTCAGCAAACTCTGGCTGTTGAAATGTTAACCTCCTTCTAGCTGTACATCAGTGAATTGCTGTCTTACTTCTTCCTGGTCATTTGGAGGGAGTTGTCTTTTACATTTTTCTGTTCAACAACTGCAGATGATTTCAGATCAGCCTTGAGAGGCCTGGATAGCATGATAACTAGAGGCAGCAAGGTGAGAGATAGTAGGAATCACCGATGCTGGAGTCAGAGCTAACACAGTGTGGAGCTGGAGGGACATAGCAGGGCAGACAGCATCAGAGGAGCAGGAAAGCCGACGTTTCGGGTCTGGGACCCTTCTGTTTTTCATGCTGTGCAAGACCCACTGTCTCAACCAATGAAGAGCAGACCCGAAACGTCAGCCTTCCTGCTCCTCTGATGCTGCTTGTCCTGCTGTGTTCATCCAGCTCTACACCTTGTTATCTCAGATTCTGAAGAAGGGTCCCCCCAGGGAACAAGATGAGATTTCTTTTATGCCTGTACTTTGTGAAGGTTCTCTTGATAGTCTGGATGTGTCTACCTATAAAGCCCTGTTCCCAAGAGTAATGTGGTGATGACACCGAACTGTTCACTGAATTCCTTCAATTCTTTGTCACTGAGTTGCATTTCTCTGTCACACATTACTCATTTCTGCATTCTCTGCTCAGCAAACAGAACTCGTTCTGCTGTAGCTTGCTGCAGCTCTCAAATCTTTCACCCTTCTGTAAGAAAAGGGGAACTTTGAGGAGTAGTTTGCAGCTAGCAGGTACCATTCCTGACTGTTTATTGATAAATTAGCTCTCACAGCCTGCTATTAATCTGTCCCCATACTTCAGTAGCTATCTCTTTCTGCTGGGGTGCCCCTACATGCCTGGTGCACATTGTACATGGCCTTCACTGCTTCAATACCCATGTCAATGCCCACCCACAGCTGATCTGACCCTCCCTTTTCTAGGAATGGCAGTGGTGTCAGATCAATTAGCCACACCCAGCTTTATTATTTAACAATGCTCATAACAACAGCGTGAAAACAAGCAGTTTCTTTGTTTAAAACAAAGCATTTAATTTGGCAACATCTTTCAATGCTGTTAGAGATAAGTCTTTTGTCTGGGATGTGCCCTTTTGCCCCTACTAGGCAGGGAGCCCGTTTCAGAATATACATGCCAGGTGGGCAGATGCCCCTGCAACATCTTGGCCACTGTGTAAAGAAAGAAGGATTCTTCAAAGGCTCAGTTGAATAGTTTGCATCTTCTGGTGAACGTGTACAAATGCCTAGAGCTCAGCTACTGTTAGGGCTTCAGATGTGAATGGCTACAGTTGTACAGAGATAGAAGGAACTGCCGATGCTGAAGAATATGAGATAACAAGGTGTAGAGCTGGATAAATGCAGCAGGCCAAGCAGCATCAGAGGAGCAGGAAAGCTGACGTTTCTGAAGAAGGGTCCCATCCCGACCAGAAGCCTCAGCTTTCCTGCTCCTCTGTTGCTGCCTGGCCTGCTGCGTTCCTACAGAGCTGCTCTCAGTCCCTGCTGTCTGCTTCACTCTTGTCACAGTAAAACTTGTTTAGTGTCTCCGTGGCACTTGAGCCAGGTTGGAGGCGGATTTGTAAGAACAAAGGGGTGCCACAGCTGTACGAGTGGATGCTGGAGACCGCAAGCCAAGAACAGAAAGTGCCGGAAACAAGCAGCAGAGCTAGCAGCCTCTGGGGTGAGAGAAACATAAATCGAATGTTTCATTTGGAAGTGGAAATGCATCCTCTTCAAGTCCTCTTGTCTGCAGCCTGTTGTGAACTCACACGTGCTCCATTCCTGACCCCAGCTCTCTCCCCAAACCTCCTGGCATTCCCTTCCCTTTCACACACACCGGCCTCCTCTTCCACACCGCACCAGCCCCCACACGCCCCACCTTCCTGTCACCTCCTTCTCAGTCAGCCTGTTCCTCACTCCCTCCCCTCCCCAAACCCCTCACCCCCCCATACCCTCCACTCCCCTCCCCAAACCCTTCGCCCCCCCATACCCTCCCCTCCCCAAACACCTCCCCTCCCCAAACACTCCTGCCCCCCAAACCCCTCTCCCCCCTATACCCTCACCTCCCCTCCCCAAACCCCCCATCTCCCCCAATCCCCTCTCCCCCCATACCCTCACCTCCCCTCCCCAAACCCCTCCCCTCCCCAAACCCCCCATCTCCCCCAATCCCCTCTCCCCCCATACCCTCACCTCCCCTCCCCAAACCCCTCTCCCCCATATCCTCACCTCCCCTCCCCAAACCCTTCTCCCCCGATACCCTCCCCTCCCCAAACCCCTCTCTCCCCATACCCTCCCCTCCCTTCTCGCTCCCCTACCTACCTCTCCCCTCCCTAAACCCCTCTCCTCCCTTCACCTCTTCTCCCCCAACCCCTCACTCCCCTCCCCTTCCCTCCTCTCTTCACCTTCCCCACCCCTCTCCTTCCCTCTCAGACCTTATGCAAGAGAATACATGATGAACAGTCTGACCCTGAGAAGCACTCAGGATCAAAGGGACCTTGATGTACATGTACACAGGTCCCTTCAGGTATCAAGACAGGTGGATATAAGTGATTTAAGATGATATGTGAGATACTTGCCTTTACTAGCCAAGGCATGGGGTTTAACAGCAGGGACAATATGCTGGAACTGTGTAAAATGTTGGTTAGGCCACAGCTAGAGTATTGTGTGCAGTTCTGGGATCCACATCATAGAAGGGATGTGACTCCACTGGACAGGGTACAGAGGATATTCACCAGGATGTTTCCTGTGCTGGAGAGTTTCAGTGACAAAGAGAAATTGGACAGACTGGGGTTGTTTTCCTTAGAGCAGAGGAGACTGAGACGGGACATGATTAAGATGTATAAAATTATGAGGGGCACAGATAAGGTAGACAGGAGGATACTTTTCTGATAGAGGGAATCAACGACTGAGGGCATAAATTTAAGGCGAGGGGCAAGAGGTTTAGAGGGGATGTGAGGAAAACTTTATTTTTCCCCACCCAGAGGGTGGTGGGAATCTGGAACTCACTGTCTGTAAGGGTGGTAGAGGCAGAAACCCCCACAACATGTTAGCAGTATGTAGATGTGCACTTGTGATGCCAAGACATACATTGCTATGGACCAAGAGCTGGAAAATGGAGCTGGAAATAGTTAGGGAGTTGTTTATAACCAGTCATCATGATGGGCTGAAGGGCCTTTTTCTGTGCTGTAGATCTCTGTGACATTGTTTCAGACAAAGTGACAGTGATACTGTGCACTTCTATCAAATGGCTCTAAGGCTGTGTAGCTCTGAATCGCGCCGCAAAGCTATGAGTCAGCTGGAGGCCAGGCCCTCACGAGAGGTTGACACAAATCCTCAAGAGGTTCCTTTTCTCCACACTCCCATCTCATCTCCAAGCGTACAGAGAGACCTTGGGCATCCTGCAGGAAACCGCTGTGCCGGGAGCTGGAAGGGGGGAACCCATGAACCTTTCCTCGCTGAGACGTGTGGAGGTGGCACCGGCTCTGACAAGGTGGGTGCGAGTGTAAGCAAGTGTATTCCAGCTTGTATTCCCGCTGCGAGGCAGCAACAAGACAGGATTAAAACCGGAAGAACTGCGGATGCAGAGAGTCAGAAACAAAAGCAGGGGCTGCTGGAAAAGCTCAGCAGGTCTGGCAGCATCTGTGGAGAGAAATTAGGGTGAACGTTTCAGGTCGAGTGGCCCTCCCTCCATGCTGGGTGACAATGGTGGGGAGGGGATGGCCTAGTGGTATTATTGCTGGACTGTTAATCTAGAGACCCAGAAAATATTCTGGGGACCTGGGTTCAAATCCTGTCACAGCAGACGGTGGAATTTGAATTCAATTTTTAAAATATCTGGAATTAAGAATCTAATGATGACCATGAATCCATTGTCAATTGTTGGGAAAAACCCATTTGTTTCACTAATGTCCTTTAGGGAAGGAAACTGCCATCCTTACCTGGTCTGGTCTACATGTGACTCCAGACCACAGTAATGCCGTTGACTCTTCCCTCTGGGTAATAAATGCTGCCAAGCCAGCGATGCCCTGTGAATGAATAAAATGGGGTTTGGGGGGGTGGTGAACATGATCTGTAATGCTGGCATTTTTCATTTCTTTATTTTTCAAAATGTTTTTCTGAGGGATTTGTCCTGAAGGAGCTGTACCTGGGGGACCTTGTACCTATGATGACTCTGCAAGTGGCAACTTGTGAACTTTTCACTGCACTCATGTGACAATAAAGTGAATTTGAATTCGAAATACCGGGAGCGCATCAATATTTGGCCAGACCACATCACTGTCTTGAGTTTAAAAGGGTTCAGCCCTTCATTTTTGAATTCCCCTTGGCAACCCTGTTTGAGGTTGATGCTTTCTAAGAGGACACATGCTGTCCGTCCCCCACAAGCCTTCGTTGTGCTCAGTTGTGTCTTTGAAGGGCAACTATTCATCGCGTACAGGCGGAATCCAATTCTTGCAAACATCCCGAACTCAGCACCTCCACCCCCAGCCCCTGGTTAACATTTCGCCTATCAGTTCCCATGCAATCCCTTTGAAGAAAGAATCAAGTTCATTCCCTCCTCACTGGCCTTTCCCAATGCCCTGCAATATTTATTCCTTCCTCCCCCATATTCCCCCTTTTCAAAGTTCCGATCGAATCTGCTTCCAGTCAGCACATCCAGGTCACAACAACTCATCACATCAAACAGAAAAATACCGCTCACTTCCCAAGCAATCTTGCTCTTCTTTGCAACTGATCCACTTTCGATGGAAATCATAGTATCTACACAGTGCGGAAGCAGGCCATTTGGCCCGCAAGTCCATGCTGACTCTTCGAAGAGCGCCCCACGCATAAGCTGTCACCCGGCATTTCCCATGGCTAACACACCCATCCCTGGATACTACAGCCAATCCTCCCTAACCCGCACATCCCTGGGCACTACGGCCAAACCTCCCTAACCCGCACATCCCTGGGCACTACGGCCAAACCTCCCTAACCCGCACATCCCTGGGCACTACGGCCAAACCTCCCTAACCCGCACATCCCTGGGCACTACGGCCAATCCTCCCAAACCCGCACATCCCTGGGCACTACGGCCAAACCTCCCTAACCCGCACATCCCTGGGCACTACGGCCAAACCTCCCTAACCCGCACATCCCTGGGCACTACGGCCAATCCTCCCTAACCTGCACATCCCTGGGCACTACGGCCAATCCTCCATAACCCGCACATCCCCGGACACTACGGCCAATCCTCCCAAACCCGCACATCACTGGGCACTACGGCCAATCCTCCCTAACCCGCACATCTCTGTGCACAATAGCCAATCCTCCTTAACATGCACATCCTGGGCACTGCAGCCAATTCTCCCTAACCCGCACATCCCTGGGCACTACAGCCAAACCTCCCTACCCGCACATCCCTGGGCACTACAGCCAATCATCCATAACCCGCACATCCCAGGGCACTACGGCCAATACTCCGTAAGCCGCACATCCCAGGGCACTACGGCCAATACTCCGTAAGCCGCTCATCCCTGGGCACTACAGCCAATTCTCCCTAACCTGCACATCCCTGGACACTACAGCCAATTCTCTCTAACCCGCACATCCCTGGGCACTACGGCCAATCATCCCTACCCGCACATCCCTGGGCACTACGGCCAATCCTCCCTAACCTGCACATCCCTGGACACTACGGCCAATCCTCCCTAACCCGCACATCCCTGGGAGCTACGGCCAATCCCCGCTAACTCCCACATACCTGGACACTACGGCCAATCCTCCCTAACCCGCACATCCCTGGGCATTACAGTCAATCCTCCCTAACACGCACATCCCTGGGAGCTACGGCCAATCCCCGCTAACTCCCACATACCTGGGCACTACGGCCAATCCTCCCTGAAATGCACATCCCTGGGCACTACCCCCAATCCTCTCTAACCCGCACATCCCTGGGCACGACGGCCAATCCTCCCGAACCCGCATATCCCTGGGCACTACAGACAATCATCCCTGTCCTGCACATCCCTGGGCAAAACAGCCAATTCTCTCTAACCTGCACGTCCGTGGCCACTACGGCCAATCGTCCCTAACCCGCACATCCCTGGGCACTACAGCCAATCCACCCTAACCCGCACATCCCTGTGCACTATGGCCAATTCACTCTAACCTGCACATCCCTGGGCTCAATGGGACAATTTAGCACGGCCAATTCCACACTAACCTGCACACCCCTGGGCACTATGGGACATTTTCCCACGGCCAATCCACCGTAACCCGCACATCCCTGGGCACTACGGGACAATTTAGCACGGCCAACCCACCCTAAGCTGCACATCCCTGTGCACTATGGGACAATTTAGCACGGCCAATCCACCCTAACCCGCACATCCCTGTGCACTATGGGACAATTTAGCATGGCCAATCCCACCCTAACCTGCACACCCCTGGGCACTATGGGACAATTTAGCACGGCCAATCCACCCTAACCCGCACATCCCTGGGCACTATGGGGCAATTTAGCACGGCCAATCCCACCCTAAGCTGCACATCCCTGGGCACTATAGGACAATTTAGCACAGCCAACCCATCCTAATCTGCACACCCCTGGGCACTATGGGACAATTTCCCATGGCCAATCCCACCCTAAGCTGCACATCCCTGGGCACTATGGGACAATTTAGCACGGCCAATCCCACCCTAAGCTGCACATCCCTGGGCACTATGGGACAATTTAGCACGGCCAATCCACCCTAACCCGCACACCCCTGGGCACTATGGGACAAATTCCCACGGCCAATCCCACCCTAACCTGCACATCCCTGGGCAAAACGGGACAATTTAGCACGGCCAATCCCACCCTAACCCGCACACCCCGGGCACTACGGGACAATTTAGCACGGCCAATCCACCCTAACCTGCACATCACCGGGCACTATGGGACAATTTAGCACAGCCAATCCCACCCTAACCTGCACACCCCTGGGCACTATGGGACAATTTAGCACGGCCAATCCCACCCTAGCCTGCACATCCCTGGGCACTATGGGACAATTTAGCACGGCCAATTCCACCCTCACCTGCACACCCCTGGACACTATGGGGCAATTTAGAACAGCCAATCCCACCCTAAACTGCACATCCCTGGGCACTATGGGACAATTTAGCACGGCTAATCCACCCGAACCTGCACACCCCTGGGCACAATGGGAGAATTTCCCACGACCAATCCACCATAAGCTGCACATCCCTGGGCACTATGGGACATTTTCCCATGGCCAATCCACCCTAAGCTGCAACCCCCTGGGCAATATGGGACAATTTAGCATGGCCAACCCATCCTAAGCTACACATCCCTGGGCACTATGGGACAATTTAGCATGGCCAATCCACCCTAACCTGCACACCCCTGGGCACTATGGGACGATTTAGCATGGCCAATCCACCCTCACCCGCACATCCCTGGACACTACGGGACAATTTCGCACTGCAAATCCACGCTCACCCGCACATCCCTGGACACTACGGGACAATTTTGCACAGCAAATCCATCCGAACCTGCACACCCCTGGACACTATGAGACAATTTAGCACGGCCAATCCACCCTAACCTGCACATCCCTGGGCACTACGGGACAATTTAGCATGGCCAATCCACCGTAACCTGCACACCCCTGGGCACTATGGGACAATTTAGCACGGCCAATCAACCCTAACCTGCACATCCCTGGGCACTACGGGACAATTTAGCACAGCCAATCCACCCTAACCCACACATCCCTGGGCACTATGAGACAATTTAGCACGGCCAATTCCACCCTAACCTGCACGTCCCTGGGCACTATGGGACAATTTAGCACGGCCAATCAACCCTAACCTGCACATCCCTGGGCACTACGGGACAATTTAGCACAGCCAATCCACCCTAACCCGCACATCCCTGGGCACTATGAGACAATTTAGCACGGCCAATTCCACCCTAACCTGCACACCCCTGAGCACTATGGGACAATTTAGCACGGCCAATCCCACCCTAACCTGCACATCCCTGGGCACTATGAGACAATTTAGCACGGCCAATCCACCCTAACCCGCACATCCCTGGGCACTATGAGACAATTTAGCACGGCCAATCCACCCGAACCTGCACATCCCTGGGCACTATGGGACAATTTAGCACAGCAAATCCATCCTAACCTGCACACCCCAGGGAACTATGGGACAATTTAGCACGGCCAACCCACCCTAAGCTGCACATCCCAGGGCACTATGGGACAATTTAGCACGGCCAATCCACCCTAAGCTGCACATCCCAGGGCACTATGGGGCAATTTAGCACGGCCAATCCACCCTAACCTGCACATCCCTGGGCACTATGGGATAATTTCCCATGGCCAATCCACACTCAGCTGCACATCCCTGGGCACTATGGGATAATTTAGCATAGCCAACCCACCCTAACCTGCACATCTTTAGACTGTGGGAGGAAACCGGAGCTCCCAGAGGAAACCCACGCAGACACAGGGAGAATGTGCAATCTCCACACAGACAGTCACCCAAGGCACCCTTGAGTAGAATGGGTGTGTGTGGTATGACTGAGTATTCACAGTCACTGCTGGTGACAGTGGATAACAGAGGAGACAGGGACGGGACAGTGGGAAATGAAATGGTACTATGTCAACCCTCTTGGGTAACTCATTGGAGGACAGAGTGCCAGTCTGCGCTCCCCGCTGAGTCACCCATTCTCAGGCGGGTACAGTCAAGGTACAGCGACTGACCTCAGCACCACTGCTCCAGGGAAGAGAGAAAGCAATTCTCCTCATCTCCACCTCACTGCCTGTGAGGTGATCCCTGCTGCAAAATCTCCACTTGAGGGTGCGATAAAAACTGGGCTCTGGATGTGAGTTTGCTCGCTGAGCTGGAAGGTTAGTTTTCGGACGTTTCGTCACCATTCTAGGTAACATCATCAGTGAGCCTCCGATGAAGCGCAGGTGTTATGCCCCGCTTTCTATTTATCTGTTAGGTTTCCTTGGGACCCAGATAAATAGAAAGCGGGGCATAACACCGGCGCTTCGTCGGGGGCTCACTGATGATGTTACCTAGAATGGTGACGAAACGTCTGAGAACTAACCTTCCAGCTCAGCAAGCAAACTCACATCCAGAACCTCAACCTGAGCTACAAATCTTCTCAAAACTTGCTAAAAACTGGGCTCAGCGGAAATGACCCTGCCATTCCACCCCCCTTTCTCAAAGATGCCCACCGCCCTGCCCCTAACACCCTCTGCCATGTGCGGGACAAACATTACATGCTGTGTGTCAGGTCAAGCATGGAGTCTGCCCAGATCTTGCTCCCTCTGAAGTGGAGGTGCCGGTGTCGGACTGGGGCTGACAGGGTCAGAAATCACACCACACCAGGTTATAGTCCAACAGGTTTGTTTGAAATCCCGAGCTTACAAAGCACTGCCCCTTCACCAGGTAAAAGGCTTCCCCTGAGGAAGGAGTGGCGCTTCGAAAGCTTGTGATTTCAGATAAACCTGTAGGACTGTGCCCTGGTGTCGGGTGATTTCTGACCTTGCAGTGATGACAGTAACATTTGTGCAGCTGAATGCAAAAGCCTTTCTTTATCTCAGCCTCAGGGAGAAGTTTTAGATTCTACCATAGATCAAAACTCTCTGACCATGAGACAATTCTTGTGGCCCCTGTTCTCGGAGGAAAGTGGGCACTGTGTGTCACCCCTTTAAACCATGCAGGCTGCAGTGAATGCCAGCTTGAAGGGTCATGCCCTCAGAGTATGCCAAGAACCCATTGTGGCTCACAAACGCTGTCTGTGTCGCTTTGAAATGCCATTCAGTAATTACTGCCTCCCACAGACAGTCACATTTCAGATAATGTCATTGACTTCTCATTCACACACTAGCTCCAGATGGAAACCATCCCCCAGGCCAAAGCCATCGCAATTTTGTTTTCACTTTCTAGTTTTGTTCCCTCTCCTCTTCACAAGTGACTGCGTATGGCACCCTCATCTGGCAGCAGTATTTTCCTCAACATGTGCACCTCTGCGGTGGCTCAGTGGCTAGCACTGCAGCCTCACAGCACCAGGGATCCAGGTTCAATTCCAGCCTCGGGTGACTGTCTGTGTGGAGTTTGCACGTTGTCCCCGTGTCTACGTGGGTTTCCTCCCGTAGTCCAAACATGTGTAGGTTAGAGTTAGGGTTGGCCGTGGGATATGCAGTGTTACAGGGATAGGGTTGGATCTGGGAGAGATGGTTTTTGGAGGCCCAATTCTGGGCTGAATGGGCTGCTTCCGCACTGTAGAGGGATTCTATGTGAGAGAGTCTGGCATTTACCAGTTACCTACTTAGAGAATGATATCCAGGAAGGGACAAAGTTGCCAAACCTAGAAAACAGGGAGGGTTTTGAGAATCGGGGAAAAATTAATGGCTCTTAAATATGTGTTACAGTCTAAACTGAATAAATTAATAGCACAAATACAGGTTTATGGGTATGATGTTACAGCCATGACAGCGACATAGTTACAAAGAGATCAAAAGTGGGGAATGAAATGCTGAGGGGTAGTTTTTTGAAGGGAGAGGGTGGTGGGGTAACTTTGTTAGTACAGAATGGAACAAGTGTGATTGCAAGTAATGGTCTTGGATTGAGCGATGTCGAATCCATGTGGGTGGAGGTAAGAAATAATAAGAGGAAGAAGGCACAGTGGGAGTAGGCCATAGGCTCCCTGACAGTGGATAAAGAGTGGGACAGAGAATAAATCAGGAGATTATGAGGACATGTTAAATGAAAGGCAGTGTAGTAATCATGGGCCACTTTAATCTTCATATCGTTTAGGGCTGTCAGATTGGCAGAGGTAGCCATGAGGGAGAATTGAGTGTATTCAGGACACTGTCCAAGAACAATATGTTGTGAATCCAACCAGGGATCAGGCTATTGTTTGCAATGAGGCAGCTTTAATAAATGATGTCAAAGGTGCAAGATGGTGGCAGAGCAAGACACTCCAGACAGAGCTCATCCACTCCACCCATTCTTCTTTGCTTCTGTTTCCTCTCTTTCTCTTCTTCTCAGTGTTTTTTATTGTTCTTCTTCTCCCTCTTTTTCTCTCTTCAACTCCTGGCCTACGGCAACAATTCCCAGCCTCTGGTGGCAATTCTCTGCCTCCTCTGGAGCAACATCATCCTGGCGTTGGCATGGCAACTTCCCAGCCTCCCTCAGCATCGTCCTGGCATTGGCATGGAGACTTCCCAGCCTCCTGCTGTTGGCATGGCAACTTCCTGGCATTGTGATGGCAACCTCATGGGCTGGCCTACTGACCTAGCTGCCTCCCAGTGTGGTGGTGGTAGTGACCTCATGGCTTGACCCAGCATCCTCCTGCAGCAACCTCCCAGCATGGCATGTTGCTAGCACAGTGTAAACCCTGGGCACGGTGCGTACTGGAAGCTGGGTTTCCAGCTTGGCCTGATGTACTGAACGTCTGTAAGACTGGACATTTCACTTTGATAACAAATCTTGTAACTGAAGAATCTGTGCCTAGGTACTTATACTTGTATGTAAGTCAGCTCCGTAATTGGCAAGGTATACAGTTCTCACTGTACTCATTGAGTACACGTGACAATAAAGTGTATTCTGTTCTATTCTAAAAGATAACAGTGGTTAACCAGGCAACTTAAGGATCGTATCAAATTGAAAGAGCAAACATACATCATGTCAAAGCTTAGCAGCAAACCAGAGGCCAGGGAAATTTTTAAAACCAACAAAACAAGTGACCCAAAATAATGATTGGGGGTAAACTTGCAAGTTATGTAGAAACAAAACCAAGAGTTTTCTTTTAAGATATGTAAAAAGGAAGCAACAAGTCAAAGTGAATACAAGCCCTTTTGAAAATGAAAATAACAGGGAACCAGGAAATAGCAGAGGAATTAAATAAATATTCCGCAACAGGCTTCACAACAGAAGTCATGAGCAGCATTCCAAAATTACTAAATGATCAACGCATAGGAGGAGAAGGGATTAATACAATAACTATTACCAGAGAAAAAGTGCCAGGAAAACACATGGGGCTAAAGACTGAGAAGCCTCCTGGATCTAATGGGATGCATCCTCAGACATTAAAGGAAGTAACTACAGAGATAGAGGATGCTAGTAGTAATCTTCCAGGGATCCTTAGATTCTGGAAAAGTCCCTGAGAATTAGAAATCTATCAAGGTAACACCTTTATTTAAAAAGGGAAGGGGACAACAAAATAGTTAACTATCGACCAATGGGCTTAATGTCTGCTATTGGGAAAATGTTAGAGTCTATGATAAAAGAGCATAACGAAAAAGCATTTAGAAATGCATAATATGATCAAGCAGAGTCAGAGTAAAGGGAAAATCATGCCTGGCAAATTTACCAGAAATGTAATATAAAGTGTGTGATTTATATATTAGTTCCAAGATTTCTGTTAAATTTAGAACAGTGACATGTGAATTTTCTGTGTCTCTAGGTTAATAATGAACTTGTGAGCATTTCTGTAGCCATGGAGATTTCTTTTAGAATGGTTTTTGAGAGCGACTTTGGCAGTACCAACATTTTGTTTTCCTTCAGGATTTCTAACTTACTAAGATAAACAGTTATGCTTCAAGATCTGTTAGAAATCTCTAGACCTTTTACGCTTAGAAACACCCATAATTTAGAGTTAAGCACTTTTTTGGTGTTCTTTATTTGGGGAGGTTGTGTGAAGTCCATAGATAGAGATAGTTGTATTAAGCAGTGGTCCTGAGAAGAGGAGAAATGACATTACCTCAGACTAAGGAATTAATGTTAGCCACAAGCCAAAAGTGTTGTGATAAAGCTCTGAAGAGATTACATGTGCTGAGTCCCCTCTGTCATTTTCACTTTGCTTTTCTTGTGTTTTTAAATGCAGATGCTTTTGTCTCTATATCGAATCTGTTTCTTGCCCCTTATTGTACACAATGAGTGACGACTTGCCTCTGCTGTCATTGTAAAAGGACTGTAAGAGCCTCAAGGGAAATATAACTCTTTAGCTTGTTCCTTAGCCATTTCACAAAGGTAGTTTGTGACTTGAATTACTGTATTTTGACACTGGAGCATTTGTTACCTCAAAAATATTAATCAAAAGTGTTAAACTCAGGCGTACTCTGTCAGCAATGCTAGTCTCAGAGTTCAAGTCACATTAACCCGAAGGGAGGACTGTACAAGGGGTACTTTTAGATACTGTATTGGGGATTTTTGTTCTGGAATTTGTAAAAAGAAATGTTTTGGGTTGAGTGTGATTATACTTTTACTGTGTGTTTACAACACCTTGAATTTGTACGATACATAAGCATAAACATATACCTCACTGGGGAGGTGACCATCCAGTGGTATTATCACTGGATTGTCAATCCAGAGACCCAGATAATGTTCTGGGGGCCTGGGTTTGAATCCCACCTTGGCAGCTGGTGGAATTGGGATTCAATTTTTAAAAATTAGCCTAGTGACAAACATGAATTCATTACCAATTGTTGGGAAAATCCCATCTGGTTCACTAATGTTCCTTTGGGAAGGAAACTGCCATCCTTACCTGGTCTGGCCTACATGTGATTCCAGACCCACAGTGATGTGGCTGACTCCTAACGGCCCTCTGGGCATTTAGGGATGAGCGATAAATGCTGCCTGGTCAGTGACACCCTCATCCTGTTAATGAATAAAGAAAAGAAGAAGTTCAGGTTAATCTATTTTATCTTCATTTCTTTTGTTTAATAAACTTCTGTTTTATTGTGAAAACAAAACCTACAATATTGCATCAGAGATAATGGGAACTGCAGATGCTGGAGAGTTCCAAGATAACAAAATGTGAGGCTGGATGAACACAGTAGGCCAAGCAGCATCTCAGGAGCACAAAAGCTGACGTTTCGGGCCTAGACCCTTCATCAGAGAGGGGGATGGGGTGAGGGAACTGGAATAAATAGGGAGGGAGGGGGAGGCGGACCGAAGATGGAGAGAAAAGAAGATAGGTGGAGAGAGTATAGGTGGGGAGGTAGGGAGGGGATAGGTCAGTCCAGGGAAGACGGACAGGTCAAGGAGGTGGGATGAGGTTAGTAGGTAGATGGGGGTGCGGCTTGGGGTGGGAGGAAGGGATGGGTGAGAGGAAGAACAGATTAGGGAGGCAGAGACAGGTTGGACTGGTTTTGGGATGCAGTGGGTGGGGGGGAAGAGCTGGGCTGGTTGTGTGGTGCAGTGGGGTGAGGGGACGAACTGGGCTGGTTTAGGGATGCAGTAGGGGAAGGGGAGATTTTGAAACTGGTGAAGTCCACATTGATACCATATGGCTGCAGGGTTCCCAGGCGGAATATGAGTTGCTGTTCCTGCAACCTTCGGGTGGCATCATTGTGGCAGTGCAGGAGGCCCATGATGGACATGTCATCTAGAGAATGGGAGGGGGAGTGGAAATGGTTTGCGACTGGGAGGTGCAGTTGTTTGTTGCGAACTGAGCGGAGGTGTTCTGCAAAGCGGTCCCCAAGCCTCCGCTTGGTTTCCCCAATGTAGAGGAAGCCGCACCGGGTACAGTGGATGCAGTATACCACATTGGCAGATGTGCAGGTGAACCTCTGCTTAATGTGGAATGTCATCTTGGGGCCTGGGACCGCTTTGCAGAACACCCTCGCTCAGTTCGCAACAAACAACTGCACCTCCCAGTCGCAAACCATTTCCACTCCCCCTCCCATTCTCTTGATGACATGTCCATCATGGGCCTCCTGCACTGCCACAATGATGCCACCCGAAGGTTGCAGGAACAGCAACTCATATTCCGCCTGGGAACCCTGCAGCCATATGGTATCAATGTGGACTTCACCAGTTTCAAAATCTCCCCTTCCCCTACTGCATCCCTAAACCAGCCCAGTTCGTCCCCTCCCCCCACTGCACCACACAACAAGCCCAGCTCATCCCCCCCACCCACTGCATCCCAAAACCAGTCCAACCTGTCTCTGCCTCCCTAACCGGTTCTTCCTCTCACCCATCCCTTCCTCCCACCCCAAGCCGCACCCCCAGCTACCTACTAACCTCATCCCACCTCCTTGACCTGTCCGTCTTCCCTGGACTGACCTATCCCCTCCCTACCTCCCCACCTATACTCTCTCCACCTATCTTCTTTAGTCTCCATCTTCGGTCCGCCTCCCCCTCTCTCCCTATTTATTCCAGTTCCCTCTCCCCATCCCCCTCTCTGATGAAGGGTCTAGGCCCGAAACGTCAGCTTTTGTGCTCCTGAGATGCTGCTTGGCCTGCTGTGTTCATCCAGCCTCACATTTTGTTATCCTACAATATTGCATGTTACTTTCTCAAAGAGACCACCCATTGAGCCCAAATACAAATTACTTGCACAAACTAATAGAAGACAGAGGGTTGAGATAAGGGAGGCATTTTCAGGATGGCAATCTAGAACTAGTGGTGTCCCACAGGGATCAGTGCTGGGGACACCATTATTTAGAATGTATATTACTGACTTGGATGAGGAATGTACTATAGCCAGGTTTAAGGATGACACAAAAACAGGCGGGAATGCAAGTGGTGAGGATAACACAGTGAGTCTGCAGAGGGATAGAGACAGGTGAGGGGAATGGGCAAGCACTTGGCAATTGGAATTTAATTTGGGAACATGTGAGGTTATGCATTTTTACAGGAAGAATAGAGCAGCTGAATATTATTTAATAGGAGAAAGACTGCAGAAAGCACTTAGGGATTTGGGAATCCTCGCCTGTGAATTATAAAAAGCTGGCATCCAAGTTGAGCAGGTAGTAGGAAAGGCAAATGGAACATTGGCCTTCATTCCAAAGGGAATGGAGTATAAAAATAGGGAAGTTTTTCTAAAATTATACAAGGCACTGCTCAGACCCCAACTGGAAGATTGTGTATCTAAGGAAAGGTGTGCTGTCATTGGAGGTAGTCCAGAGAAGGTTCACTGGGTTGATCCTGGATATAGAGGGACTGTCTTAAGAGGAGAAATTAGAGCATAAGAACTAGGACCACGAATAGGGCATTCAGCCCCTCAAGCCTGTGCCACAATTCAATATAATCATGGCAGATCTCAGCTTGGTTTCCAGTCCAGTTTCGTACCCGCTCTCCTCAACCCTTCTCCTCCTTAAATTTACTCAGTACCATGACATTCACCACACTCTGGGCTAGTGACTTCCACAGATTTGTGGCTCTCTGAGAGAAATCATTTCTCCTCATCTCTGTTTTTAAAATCTGCCACCCGTTAACTTAAAACAGTGACCTCTTGTTCTCGATTGCCACACGAGAGGAAATATCTTACTTCTACTCCACCAATCCCCTTTAGCATGTTGTGGACATCAGTTAGACCTCCACATTCTACTAGTCTGCCTTTCGCGGCTGGAACCAATCTAGCAAATATTGTCTGAATTGTCTCCGATAAAATCATAAGTTGGGTCTGTACTCGTTGGAGTTTGGAAGAATGAGAGGCGACCTTATTGAAACACACAGGATCCTTAGAGGCTTTGACAGGGGAGATGTGGAGAGGTTGTTTACACTGTGGGAGAGTCTAGCACCAAAGGGACGTGATTCCGGAATAAGGGGTTGCCCATTGAAGACAGAGATGCAGAGAAATTCCTTCTCTCAGGAGGTTGTGAATCTGTGAAATTCTTTACCACCAGAGGGCTGTTGAGGCTGGATCACAAAGTTCAAAGTTCAGATGGAGCGATCATAATCAATAAGCAAATCAAGGGCTGTGGGGAAAAGGCAGGAAAGTGGTGTTGTGGATGATGGGCTGAATGGCCTATCGCTATCCTATTATCTTTATGGTCTTGCGATTGGCATCCTATTCACAGTGAGCAAAACTAAGTTTTGTTCTGTAGATTTTTTTTAGTCTTAACAGGGAGGATGTGAAGAGGATTGGAGAGAATTGAGAATGAGTGATAACTGTTTCAAAATCAGGGGTCACCCTTTTAAGCAGAGATGATGCAAATTGGCTCCTCCAAGAGGGGGAGAATCTTTGGAACTCTCTTCCTGAAATATCTAACAAGCCAGTACAGGCATGATGGGGCAAAAGGCTGTGACAATGCTCAGGCAGCATTAGAGAAATCCGTACAAACCAAAGGAACTGCAGATGTTGTAAATCAGGAACAGAAACAGAAGTTGCTGGAAAAGCTCAGCAGGTCTGGCAGCATCTGTGAAGGAGAAAACAGAGTTAACGTTTCGGATCTGGTGACCCTTCCTCAGAACTGTTCCTCTGTTTTCCCGTCACAGATGCTGACAGACCTGCTGAGCTTTTCCAGCAACTTCTGTTTCTGTTCCCGATTTACGACATCTGCAGTTCTTTCGGCTTTATCTTAGTATTTAACTCACTGCCACATCTCTTCCAGGCGTGCCCACCTTGAAGAAGTTCTGTTCCTCTCTCCGACAGGATTTCCGTTCCAATCTCTCTCCTTTCCCACCGACTTTAATCTCACTGTCACTCCTGGTGTTTGACCAGGTATTTGCTGAATCTTGTTTACACGGCCACATCACATTCCTCAGTGACTGCCCCCGGCTCAGACTCGCCCCATGTGGATTCCAACTCAATTTTCATCCCTCATGTTTTGTGTCCTCCCAGGATCACAGATATCTCCGTGATGTTCAACGTTCCATGGACAGCTGCTCTCACCACATCCTGAGATCCATGCTCAGTTCAAGGCAGCACCACATGTACACTCTCGAGCTCTCTCTCCAACAGCATCACAACACATTAGCTCAGGGCTGCACCACTTCGCAGTCCCACCTCATCCTCTGGATCATTCGTTGTGCTAACTAGAAACATTTTCTTTTCCTTTCGGGCATCAAGGCCCACAAGATACAAAACAATACCCATGGCCTTCTGGAACCTTCCTCTCCTCCCCTTCCCTCGGACTCTATCCCCTCCCCAAACACCCCCCCCCCCCCAACCTCCTGTCGGGTATTCACCATCCCTCCTAACCTTTCGCACTCCAAAGCTGAAAGCTCTGTACTCAGCAAAGGCCTCAGCTTTATCCCACCTTAACCAATTTCAGGCACGACCTGACGCCAAACTCTTCTTCCACTATCTTCGCCTCCGTGCCCATTTCTTTCTCCCTGCCCCACAGACCCCTTCACCCAACTCCAACACTCTCCCTCCACCTGGACCCCTCCCTCCAGCCTTTTACCGCACTCGATCTGTTCATTGAGAATTGTCAACATGTCATTAGTCACCTCAATTTCACTGTCCCCTCCCCAAACCCAACCTTTCTCCCTCCGAGCTGACTGCGCTCCGTGCACTCAGATCTAACCCTGACTTTGTCATCAAGCCTGCTGATAAGGGTGGTGCTGTTGTAGTCTGGCATAGTGGTCTCTACCTTGCAGAGGCTGAGCGCCAGCTCTCAGATACCTCCTCCTACCTTCCCCTGGACCATGGCACATCAGGACATTGTATCCACTATGGTTATGGATCTCATTTCATCCACTGATCTCCCCCCATCCGCTTCCAAGCTGATAGTCCCCGAACCCCCACACAGCTCTTTTCTACCTCCCCCCAATAACCCACAAACAGGACTGCCCAGGTAGACCCAGTGTTTCAGCCTGCTCGTGTCCCACAGAATTCATCTCTTCCTACCCTGACTCAGTCTTCTCCCCCCAGTCCAATCCCTACTCACGTACATCCATGATTCATCTGACGCTTTATGCTGGTTTCAAAGCTTCCAGATTGCTGGCTCCAGCCCCCTCCTCTTTACCATGGATGTGCAGTGCCTTTACACATCCATTCCCCACCAGGAGGGTCTCAGGGCTCTCCGCTTCTTCCTGGAGCAAAGGCCTGAACCATCCCCACCCACCACCACCCTCCTCCGCTTGGCCGAGCTCATCCTCACCCTCAACAACTTCTCTTTTAACTCCTCTCATTTTCTTCAGGTAAAAGGGGTTGCCATGGTAACCTGCATGGGCCCAAGTTATGCCTGTCTCTTTGTGGAGTACACGGAACATTCCCTGTTCCAGTCCTATTCCAGCCCCCACCCACAACTCTTTCTCGGATATATCGACGATGCCATCGGTGCTGCTTCCCTCTCTCAGCGAGAATTGGAAAGCTTCATCAGTTTCGCCTCCAATGTCCACCCTGCCCTCACTTTCACCTGGTCTATCTCTGACTCCCCCCTTCACTTCCTCGACATTTCTGTTTCCATTTCTGGGGATAGACTGGCCACTAATATCCCATTACAAACCCACAGACTCCCACAGCTACCTGGACTATACTTCCTCACACCCCACTTCCTGTAAGGACTCCATCCCATTCTCTCAGTTCTTCCGTCTCCGTCGCATATGTTCAGATGAGGCTAACTTCAACAAGGGAAATGTCCACATTCTTCCTCAAACGAAGATTCCCCAGCTCCGTTATCGACAGGTGCGACCCACCTCCCGCACATTCACCCTCACCCCTTCTCTTCCCTCCTGTAGCAGCAATAGGGTTCCCCTTGTCCTCACCGACCATCCCACCAGAGTTCTAAGGAAGGGTCACCAGATCTGAAACATTAACTCTGTTTTTTTTCCTTCACAGATGCTGCCAGACCTGCTGAGCTTTTCCAGCAACTTCTGTTTTTGTTAGAGAGACCCATGCTGAGCAAGCAGTTGACGGGTTTGCAGGGGAGGGTGGGAATGCAGATTCGAGGTTATAGACAGATCAGCCATGAGCCTATCCTGAATGGCTCACTCCTGCTCCTTATTGGCACAGTTGACATATGCTACTGAGCATGTGCGTAAGGACTTAGGTGATGAAGGTGTCAGAGTACATGAGACTGAGAGCTCATCTAAGATGGCACGTGAACCTGGCACTATCCAGCTTCTTCATGAAACATATCTTCATAAATAGGAACAGGCTTAGCATAGCTCAAGCACCCAATGATATTACAACCGTCTTAAACTGAAACAAAGCCAATTACAAGGGCATGAAGACTGAGTGGGCTGGAAAAGCCGGGCATAAGGGTAAGATGACAAAAGAGCAGACAATGGCTCTCTGAGCTCAGATGCTTTCCAGTGAGGCAGGACAACTCTCTGGCCAGGATTAGGAAGATGGCACAGAGTCAGCAAGCATTTAATGGCACTTCTACCCCTCACCCAAAGTTCTTTTCCAAAACAAAAGACAAACTGCAATATTGTACAATTCTGTGTTTCATAACACCACCTGGATAAATACAAGAAGTGTATTTGTTTGCTCAGGTACGGGAAGAAGTACAGATTAATAGGATCCGAGAGACAACAATTGGCTGTATGGCTTCTGTCTCTATTTTGTAACATCTACAAGATGACCTGCAGCACGTCACCATACTTTCTTAAGCAGCACCTTCCCCCCGGGGGCAGCAGATACATGGGAACACCACCCCCTGCAAGTTCCCCTCCAAGCCACTCCCCATCCCGACTTGGAAATATATCTCTGTTCCTTCAGTGTTGCTGGGTCAAAATCCGGGAATTCCCTCCCTAAGGGCATTGTGGGTCAACCTACAGCACATGGACTGCAGCAGCTCAATAAGGCAGCTAATTACCACATTCTCAAGGGGCAACTAGGGATGGGCAAGAAATGCTGGGCCCGGCCAGAGACACCCACATCCCACCAAAAAAAATTTAGTATGGAGAATTCAACAAATGTTGACTTGCAATGTCCTTCTAATGCCACATGGTGGCACTGAGAGCTACTCAATCAGCTCATGGTGGGACAGTGTGTGTGTGTGAGAGAGAGAGAGAGAATGTGTGTGCGAGAGAGAGAGAGACTGGATATGTGTGTGTGGAGCTTTGTGTACGTGTTTTTATGCCTAACTACTATGACGTACAGCGGGTCATGAGGAAGGCAAATAGAATTTTGTCTTATAATGATGGAGGAATGGAGTTTAAAAGCAGGGAAGTGTTGCTGCATCTGTACAAGGCATGAGTGAGACGACAGCTGGAATATTCTGTACAGTTTTTGTCCCCTTACTTGAGGAATGTAGATGCATTGGAGGCTGTTCAGAGGAGGTTATTGAGGGGCTTACTCCAACCAGCTCCCTCAGAGCCAGCCCAGAGAAGTACCCCTGACCCTCCTGTTTCTAACTATCAGCCAGGGCTCCCTGATTGGACTGGTTAATGGCTCCAATCAGGGAACTCACATTCTATGATTTCCAACTGGCTGACTTGGTTACAATAAGATGCGAAAGTAAACATGGAGTGGCTGTTTCTCCATGTGGGGCAATCTAGAACAAGAGGTCATAGTTCTAAATCTGCCACCTGTTATCCTATAACTGAGACAAGAAGGAACGGCTTTTCTCAAAGGGTCGTGGTTGGGTGGAATTCACTGGCCCTGAGTACAGTAGGTGCTGGGACACTGAATAAGTATAAGCAGGAGAAAGGCATATTTTAAATTAATAGTGGGTTGAAGGGTTTTGGAGAGTGGACAGGAAAGTGGAGCTAAGGCTAGTTGGCTTACTCCTGCTTTTAGTTATTCCGTGGACGTCAACACAGTGTTGACCCCTGAAGGCTGTAAAGTGTCAAAGTGGGTAATTAGGGTGCGGGCCATTCAGAGTGGACAGGCAGGAGATATTCTGCAGAGCGCTCACCCAGTCTGTGTTCAGTCTCGCCTCTATACAGGAGACCACTTTGTGAGCAGTGAGTACAGACTAGAGTGAAGTCCAAGGGAAATGCTACTTCACCTGGGAGGTGTGTGAGGCCCCAGCTCAGGATGGGTAATAAGTGCTGATTCACCCAGCAACACACACACTCTTTCAGTGGCTCACGAGAAATCTGACCAAACCCACTCAAAATTACTTTATTCTGATAAAGAGGGAATTACAATTACAAACATTCCAAGGAGACGATCAGTTCTGGTTTCAAGTGAAAGCAGACCACATCATCTTTATTGTTCAAAAACAAAATTGCTGCAAAAGCTCAGCAGGTCTGGCAGCATCTGTGGAGGAGAAAACAGAGTTAACGTTTCGGGTCCGGTAACCCTTCCTCAGAATATTTTTATCTTTATTTTTTCATCTTTGTGGCTATTCCATCCCTGCAACATTTAATCACTGGCTAAACCAGTCAGTCCAGCAGTATTGGGGATTGTTCAGAATATGTTGAGCTGTTTTGTAAACTGAAAATTCCTTTAAAATAATGAAAGACTAAATATATATGGGAATAACATAGTCTCTGGGGCATCACAGAAGTCCAGTTTATCAACACAGCGCGGTGGCTCTGTGGTTAGCACTGCAGCCTCACAGCACAGGGACCCGGGTTTGAATCCACCCTCGGGCAACGGTCTGTGTGGAGTTTGCACATTCTCCCTGGGTCTGCGTGAGTTTCCTCCCACAGTCCAAAGATGTGCAGGCTAGGTAGCTTGGCCATGATGCTGTCAGAATGATGAGATGGTGACATTATTGATACTGATTCCTTTTTAAGTGAAGGAAAAACTACCCGACAACAGCCCTTGGATTGGTTGAGCTGCAGTTGGCGACAAGTCTGCAGGTGCCAAGCTGCCAGAGCCTGCAGATAGAAAACATCTCTCTCCCTCTGTCTCAGACTCGCTCGCTCTCTCGCTCACTCTCTCCACCTCTGTCTTGCGCGCTCGCTTGCTCTCTCTCTCTCACTCACTCTCTCTCTCCCCCTCTCTCTCTCCGCCCTCTCTTCTCTCTCTCACTTCCTTGCTCTGTTTCCCCCCTCTCACTCGCTCACTCGCTCGCTCTCTCTCCCCCCCCGACTATCTCTCTGTCCCTCTCTCTGAATCTCTGTCTCACTCACTCTCTCTATCTCTCTCACTCTCTGCCTCCACTTCTGAAGTGAGTGAAAGAGCAAAGCAAAACAAGAAACATTAAAAGACATCATCCTAACAAGAAAAGACCCAGTTCTCCAGATCAAAGTGAAGGTCAACTTTACCGAGAATAGTGTGTCTTTACCACTGAAATCAGGAGGGAATTGAGAGAGAATTTAAGTCACCTTTGAAATCTACACTTTTGATCTTATGTATTATGTTCCCTGTCCTTTTTTTCACTGATGCTATCTTTGTATGTCCGTTCTCTACCTCTATCGCGAAAGGGGAAATCTGGGCTTAAAATCTAGTCTCAGTGACAGCGAAACTGCCAACACTTTCTATTAAAACCCACGTCCAATTAAAGATTATAACCAAGGGGGAAACAGCACAGCAGACGCAGGACTACAGCACTCACCCAATCCCTACAGTATGGAAAGAGGCCATTTGGCCCCATATTGTCTGAGCAACAAGGGCTGTAAAGTTGAACACTTTTTCTTTATTTTTCTGCCTTTTTATTCAATGTTTTGGTTTATTTTTCTGCGTTTTACTCAGGCACTAGAGAGTGATGACACTATACAACACTTTTTCACTGGACAATAAGTAAATAAACTCACACATATATAGGACACCGAGCTCACAGATTTGGGCTGTGGAACAAACTTGGGATCATTATGTCCAGTGCCCCTGACAGGAAGTGACCTTGGCAGCACACTCACTCCAGATCTCTCTCTCTCCCTCCCCCACCCTCTCTGTCTCCCTTTACTCTGTCTCTCCCTCACACTCACTCTCTCTCCCCCTCACTCTCTCAGTCTTTCTGTCTGTCTCTCCCTCGCACTCACTCTCTCCCCCCTTCACTCTCTCAGTCTTTCTGTCCGTCTCTCCCTCACACTCACTCTCTCTCCCCCTCACTCTCTCAGTCTTTCTGTCTGTCTCTCCCTCACACTCACTCTCTCCCCCCTTCACTCTCTCAGTCTTTCTGTCTGTCTCTCCCTCGCACTCACTCTCTCCCCCCTTCACTCTCTCAGTCTTTCTGTCCGTCTCTCCCTCACACTCACTCTCTCTCCCCCTCACTCTCTCAGTCTTTCTATCTGCCTCTCCCTCACACTCACTCTCTCCCCCCTTCACTCTCTCAGTCTTTCTGTCCATCTCTCCCTCACACTCACTCTCTCCCCCCTTCACTCTCTCAGTCTTTCTGTCCGTCTCTCCCTCACACTCACTCTCTGTCCCCCTCACTCTCTCAGTCTTTCTGTCCGTCTCTCCCTCACACTCACTCTCTCTCCCCCTCACTCTCTCAGTCTTTCTGTCCGTCTCTCCCTCGCACTCACTCTCTCCCCCCTTCACTCTCTCAGTCTTTCTGTCTCTCCCTCACACTCACTCTCTCTCCCCCTCACTCTCTCAACCTTTACTCTCTCTCTCGTCCTTCCTTTCTCTCCTTTCTTTCTCCCTGACTGTCTCTGTCCCTCACTTTCCCTCTGCCTATCTCCCGCACTCTCTGTCTTTTTTCCTCTCTCTCCCTCTCCGTTACACTCTCTCCCTGTCTGCCTCTCCCTCGCTCTCATTGTCTCTCTCCTCTCTTCCCCTTCACTTTCCTTGTCTCTGTTGCTCCTGTCTCTCCCTCACTCTCTTCCACACGTGCTCTGTTTCTCGTTTCTCTTTCTCACTCGCAGTCTCTCTTTCTCCCTCAATCTCTCTCCCTCGCTCTCTCCCTACGTCTCTCAACTCTCTCCCTCTCTCTGTCCGTCTGTGTCCTTCCTCTCTCTCTCTCCTTGTGACTAAGTCCATCTCTCCCTTTCCCTCCCTTTCTTTCTTCTATCTCCTTCTGCCTAAGTCTCTCTCTCTTTCTCTCTCTCCTGCTCTCATCCTTCCTCACTCACTCTGTGTCTCTCTCTGTCTCTGCCTCCTTGTGTCACACTGTTTCTCACTCTCTCTCTCTCCCTCACACTGCCACTCTCTGCTTCTGGCTGCATACCCACCTCCTCAGCCCAGATGCTACTGAATTTTTCCTACATTTCCTGCTCTTGACGCCGTACACATTTTTCGCCTGCTGTCCTATCCCACAGCTTGTGTTTTTTAAAGAAAACGGAGGACACAAGCAGCTCCAGGATGTGCCCTCTGGCTCCTCGCTGGTGGGACAAAGTGTTAACCCTTTGTGAACTGTGAATTTCCAGCAGTACAAATTCCATCCAGGTTCCACCAGACGGCGCTCTAAAATGGCTGGCCCTTGCTGCAAAGCAAGATCCCGGAGGAAAGCATCACCCCAGAGGCATTTCGAACATCCTGCATATTATTTCTCCCTCAGAATGACTCACTCAATCAGCCATGACACACACGTTGGGAGTTATAATGGGTAGAATGACAATGTAAAGCCCAACATCAGCAATTTAATGGGTATTGATGCGAATGTTTGACTGAACTTGAGTTCTTGTCTGGTTTTCTCACTGCTGTTTGCAGGAGCGTGCTGATGGATTTCTGACCCTTACTAGGGCATCCTCAAGCCATTACACTGGAGATCCATTTGCCTGGATGATCTCCGAGCCAGGAGAGGGCTGAAGCTGGGGTTGGTGCTAAACTATAGATTAACAACAAAGCTCTTGTAAATCCGTGAAAGTCTTTTCTTTCCGAAAGAGAGTTGAGCCAATCTGGCGCTGAGTCCATTCCTCAGGAACAAATTGAGTTACCAGATAACTATCCGACCTCAGTCCTGCCCCAAGCCCCAGTTGGCCATCTCATGGACGGGTTCCCGAGGCGAGACACCTCACTGATGAGGAGAGGTTGAAGGGGCTGGGGTCTGTGCTCCCCATGTATCCATCCAGATGCCTTTTAAATGTTGTAACTGTACCAGCCTCCACCACTTCCTCTGGCAGCTCATTCCATACACGCACCACTCTCTGTGTGAAAATGTTGCTCCTCGGGTCCCTTTTAAATCTTTCCCCTCTCACCCTAAACCTATGTCCCTCTAGTTTTGGACTCCCCCTCCACTGGGGAAAAGACCTTTGCCACTCACCCTATCCATGCCCCTTCAAAATTTTAGAAACCTCTATAAGATCAGCCTCTGACGCTCCAGGGAAAACAGCCCCAGCCTATCCAGCCTCTCCCTGGAGATCTAGCACAGGAATGACGGGCTGAGTGGCCTGTTTCGTCCCACAAGAATTTTAGGACTCTGTGGTGAGTCCTGCAGCAAAGTCTGCATGTGTTGATACTGGATCGAGTCATGGCGCACCTTGATGTGTCAATCCCCAATTAGGAACAGTGAGACCATGTTTGGTGAGAGTCCCCGTGACTGCGAGGAAGACCCATTCCCCACTCTGCGCCCCCCCTCCCCCCACCACCTGATATGACAATGAGAGAATTGGCCTGACGCCCTAGCTTAAATAAAAAACTGAAGGAAATGCGGATGCTGGAAACCTGAAACAAGAACGGAAGTTGCTGGAGAAGTTTGGGAGATCTGGTAGCATAAGGCCATGAGACCTAGGAGCAGAAATTAGGCCATTCAGCCCACCGAGTTTGCTCCGCCATTCAATCACGGCTGATAAGTTCCTCAACCCCATTCTCCTGCTTTCTCCCGGTAACCCTTGATCCTCTTGATAATCAAGAACCTATCTATCTCAGTCTTAAACGTACTCAATGACCCAGCCTCCATAGCCTTCTGTGGCAGTGAATTCCACAGATTCACCACTCTCTGGCTGAAGAAGTTTGTCCTTATCTCTGTTCTAAAGGGTCTTCCCTTTGCTCTAAGGCTGTGCCCTCAGGCCCCAGACTCTCCCACCAATGGTAGTATCTTCCCAACATCCACTCTGTCCAGGCCATTCAGTATTCTGTATGTTTCAATTAGATCCCCCCCATCCTTCTAAACAGTTAATGTTTTGGGTCTGGTGACCCTTCCTTGGAGCTATTGCCCTATCCTTGCCTCTCAAGCCTCTGTAATGACCCTGGTGTAAGAGCAAGGGAGATCAGGAATAGGAGGTGGGAGACCCATAGAGGAAAATCAGATTGCTGAAATGACAAAAGAGAACAGGGTTCGATAATTAGACTCTGATGAAGAGTCATCTAGACTCGAAACGTTAGCTCGCTCTCTGTCCACAGATACTGCCTGACCCGCTGCGGTCTCCAACTTTTGTTGTTTTCAGTACAGATTCCAGCTTGTGCAGTAATTTCTCCCTGGATAATTAGATAACTTGTCATGCTGAGCGAGGAAGCTCAAATCACTTCATAAATCATGTCCCTCTTGTCTTATGCCAAACCCTCTGTTGGGATGCCACATCAGAAGGCATATTTCGGATGTTCTGGAAGTGAGGGGGCTGGCACAGGGTCACTGTGGCTCGTCATTAGTGAGTAATAACAGGGGATGTCAGAAATTACAGCTTATTCGTCTCAGGTCTTTGCAATAGAAGCTACAAAGACACAGAGGCCAGACCATCATCAGACAGCGTGGACTGGAGCCTGGAGATCTGCCGTCAGGGCTCCCTAGCAGTTTGAACTAGCCCTTCACTCACCCATTAGTGGCCCTGCCTTCTTCTGCCTGGGCTCCAAGGTCTGGCATTCCCTCCCTCAACCTCCTGACCTCTCCATCTCTCTGTCCTCATTTCAGACCATCCTTAACAACTCAGCTTTGTACCCAAGCTTCCTCACAACCCTGCCTGGTTTAATGTCAGCTCCTCACTGAGGGTGTTTTGCAAAGTCACAGGGGAGCTGATATTGTCATGGTGATGTCAATTTGCAAACCCCCGCACGGCTTCATAGTGAATACATCTGGAATCGAAAACTAATCTTGGTAATGGTGACATCACTGGTTCTTGTAACACCTCATCTTTTTGGAAGGAGATCTACTGCCCTTACCAGGTCTGGCCTACATGTGACTCCGAACCCACGGCTGTTGACTCTGATTTGTCTTCTGAAATGGCTGAGCAAGCCTTTCAGTTCTAGGGGCGATGAGAGGTGGGCACCAAATTCTGGCCTTGCCAGTGACGCATGCGTCCCGCGCTGGATCTCTCCCTCGGGTTTCCCAAACCTCTGTTGGCATCAAGGATGCCTGACAATCTTAGTCCACAACCAAGTGTCTTCACACCATCTCCCATTCCAATTTGTTCATTTCCCATGTTCTTGGGCTGTAACTTGAATACACATGACAATCTAATTCTAATGACGGGCCTTGGTGTTAATGTCTTATTAATCACCCTGTTACCTTTATTAAATTTTGATTTAAGGTTTAGAGAAACAGATGCTTGGTTATTAACTGTCTGAGCACATATATAATGGGCACCAAAACAACATTGCTTCAAAATCTCGGTGATAATGGGAACTGCAGATGCTGGAGAATCCAAGATAATAAAATGTGAAGCTGGATGAACACAGCAGGCCAAGCAGCATCTCAGGAGCACAAAAGCTGACGTTTCGGGCCTAGACCCTTCATCAGAGAGGGGGATGGGGTGAGGGTTCTGGAATAAATAGGGAGAGAGGGGGAGGCGGACCAAAGATGGAGAGAAAAAAAGATAGGTGGAGAGGAGAGTATAGGTGGGAAGGTAGGGAGGGGATAGGTCAGTCCAGGGAAGACGGACAGGTCAAGGAGGTGGGATGAAGTTGGTAGGTAGGAGATGGAGGTGCGGCTTGGGGTGGGAGGAAGGGCTGGGTGAGAGGAAGAACAGGTTAGGGAAGCAGAGACAGGTTGGACTGGTTTTGGGATGCAGTAGGGGGAGGGGAAGAGCTGGGCTGGTTGTGTGGTGCAGTGGGGGGAGGGGAGATTTTGAAGCTGGTGAAGTCCACATTGATACCATTGGGCTGCCAAAACCAGCCCAGTTTGTCCCCTCCCCCCACTGCACCACACAACCAGCCCAGCTCTTCCCCTCCACCCACTGCATCCCAAAACCAGTCCAACCTGTCTCTGCCTCCCTAACCGGTTCTTCCTTTCACCCATCCCTTCCTCCCACCCCAAGCCGCACCCCCATCTCCTACCTACTAACCTCATCCCACCTCTTTGACCTGTCCGTCTTCCCTGGACTGACCTATCCCCTCCCTACCTCCCCGCCTATACTCTCCCCACCTATCTTCTTTACTCTCCATCTTCGGTCTGCCTCCCCCTCTCTCCCTATTTATTCCAGAACCCTCCCCCCATCCCCCTCTCTGATGAAGGGTCTAGGCCCGAAACGTCAGCTTTTGTGCTCCTGAGATGCTGCTGGGCCTGCTCTGTTCATCCAGCCTCACAATTCATTGTCTTGCTTCAAAATCTCAGCAGGTCTGGCAGCATCCGTGAAGGAGAAAACAGAGTTAACGTTTCAGGCCCGGTGACGCTTCCTCAGAACTGATGGTGACACTGTTGGTGAGATGGAAGGAGTGAGACTGCACAAGTCAACAAGCTGTCTGTACAGAAACCCTAAATGGAGTAACGCTGAGGGCTAATTTTCACATCTCAGTTGTACACAGCAGGCATGAAAGAACAATTCTCAGGAAATATCAGTTGCTAATCTGCTGAAACAATCTATAAACTCTTCGGTTTGTACAGTCCCCACCTTGATACGAATAATGGTGCTATTCCCCAAAGTTGAAGCAATACAGTGTGGAGGGTCCTGACCCGAAACGTCAGCTTTCCTGCTCCTCTGATGCTGCCCGACCTGCTGTGTTCCTCCAGCTCCCGCACTGCGTCGTCTCTGACTCCAGCATCTGCACTTCCCCGGAGTTTGTGTGTTTCTTTTTGAAGCCTTTGAGAGCTCACTTTGGGGGAGAAAAAAACGGAGACGTTTCTGCCTGCAGATCGATTTCCTTTGAACAGTTCAACATGCAAATAAGCCACATACCAAGATGTTATAATGTGCTCAGAGGCTCTGTCCTTCAGCACTTGGGGCACAGGGTGTGCCTGTGGATGACTCTCTATTGGATCCACTGGTTCAGCTGTGTTCAAATAGATGGGACCGAGATAGAAGCCAGTTTCAAAAGCAAATACAAAAATTGCTGAAAAAAGCTGGCAGCATCCGTGGAGAGAAATCAGAGCTAACGTTTCGGGTCCAGTGACCCTTCCTCTAAACAGGTGAACTCTGATTTCTCTCCACGGATGCTGCCAGCTTTTCCAGTTTTTTGTTTCTGATTTACAGCGGCCGCAGCTCATTTGGTTTTTATTTAGTTTTGGTTTCAGTCTCACCTGCATCTGTCGACAGATGTGGCGAGTTGCTCTAAGGAAGAGAGAATACCAGTAAGCCATGCTTCTGGGACTTGGCTGTGATAGGTCCAAAGGAGTAATTTCTCAAACCTTTGCTTCAGAAATGTTTTTTTTTCTCTCTATTCATTTTTGTGGGATGTGGGCGTCGCGGGCTGGGCCCAGCATTTATCCCCCCATCCCTAGTTGCTCCTTGAGAAGGTGGGGGTGAGCTGCCTTCTTGAACCACTGCAGTCCATATGCTGTGGGTTGACCCACACTGTCCATTAGGGAGGGGATTCCAGGATTGTGACCCAGTGACAGTGAAGGATCGGCGATATCTTTCCAAGTCAGGATGGGGAGTGACTTGGTTGGGAACTCAGAGGGAGTGGTGTTCCCATGTATCTGCTGCCCTTGTCCTTCTAAATAGAAGTCATCTTATGTTATAATGGCAAAAGAATTGAAACTGAGTCATGGCTGCAATGCTGAACTATTTGCCCTTCACAAATAATTCAGAGATCTTGCCTTTATTGGTCAGTGCATTGAGTATAGGAGTTGGGAGGTGATGTTGCAGCTGTACAGGACATTGGTTAGATCACTTTTGGAATACTGTGTTCAGTTCTGGTCTCGCTGCTAGAGATAGAATGTTGTGATACTTGAAAGGGTTCAGGAAAGGACGTTGCCGGAGTTGGAGGGTTTGATCTATAGAGAGAAGCTGAATAGGCTGGGGCTATTTTCCCTGGAGCATTGGGTGGTGGTGGGGCCAGATACAGTAGGGGTGCTTAAGGGGCCTTTAGATAAGCACATGAATATGCAAGGAATGGAGGGATATGGACCATGGGCAGGCAGAAGGGATTAGTTTCATTTGGCATCATGTTCAGCATAACAGTGTGGGCCAAACAGCTTGCTCCTGTGCTGTACAGTTCTATTTTCTATGAGATTGTAGGTGGCCTGACTAATAAGTTTGTGGATGACTCAAAGCCCTAATGAAGATGATTGCCAGAGGGAGCAGCAGGATATAGATCGGCTGGAGACTTGGGCTGAGAAATGACAGATGGAAGGTAATCTGGAGAAGTGTTTTGGGGGATCTAATGCTGGAGGGAAGCAAGCAGTAAATGGGCAGAAGCCTTAGAAGCATCAACATACTGCGAGATCAAGACATACTGGTACACAGTCCACAAATGGCAAGTGAAATTGCAGCTGTATCGAACTTTAGTTAGGCCACATTTGGAATATCGCATGCATTTCAGGCTGCCAGAAGGGTGTGGAGGCTTTGGGCAGGGTACAGAAACAGTTTACCAGGAGATTGCCTGGCTTGGGGGTTATTAGCTATGCGGAGTGATTGGACAAACTTGGCCTGTTTTCACTTCAACGTGAAACTTTACAAAATTATTCAGTTTAGACAGGCATCATCTGTCAGCACAGGCTTGGTGGGCCATAAGGCTTGGTGCTGTTCGTGGTTTGTTTTTATTAAATATTCAAAAAGTAGTAGCAGCGCACTTGGAAAATCATGATCTAATCAAGCAAAGGCAGCGTAGCTTCATGTCAGGTAAATCATGTCTGACTCGTTCAAGAGAGTTTTTCGAGGAAGGCTCACCCCAAGTGGACAAGAGGGGAACCAGCAGATGTGTTATATTTGGACTGCCAGAAAGGATTTGAGACGATGCCTCACAAAAGAAGAGCCCACTATGCTGGGGGTAGAATATCAGCATGGATTGAGAGTCGGCTCATGAGCCGTGTGATGACGCAAAGCCTTGAAGAGGTGTATTTTGTACTTTTTATAAAAGAGGGTATGAATGAGAGGCGGAAAACTGTCTCCTCCAGGCTAACAAAGTCAACAGCTCGTGAGGCTTTGGGTATTTTTAAAAGTTGGGACAATATAAGCACCATGAACGGGTGAGGGCAGGCTGGCTCAGACCCAGGATTTTAATTTAACTATCAGTAGCTGTCAGGGTTTTTAACACTGGAAGTGGGAGCTATTAGAATGAAAAGCTAAAGATCTCACTGCTGTGAGAATTGCCTGTGAGGCTATCAGCTTTACTCATTTTGCCAAGGGTGTGTTACAGGATGTTACTGTATTGCAGCAGTTACTGTTTAGCAGTGAGATAATCTAAAATTCTGTCAGGTTTCCCAATAGAGTTGAAGTTAGATCAGATCTTCCTCCACAAGTTTGTATTTTAACTGTAGGATAGGAATAAAGTGTCAGAGATAATGGGAACTGCAGATGCTGGAGAATCCAAGATAATAAAGTGTGAGGCTGGATGAACACAGCAGGCCAAGCAGCATCTCAGGAGCACAAAAGCTGACGTTTCGGGCCTAGACCCTTCATCGGAGAGGGGGATGGGGGGAGGGAACTGGAATAAATGGGGAGAGAGGGGGAGGCGGAGTGTGTCTTGTTTCAAGCTGAGTCATGTACCAAATCAAATTACATCTGGAAACAAGCACTTTACACTGGTCTTTCGACAAATGTTAGGGTCGAAGCCATCACCTCGATAAAGGGGATCTATAACAGCAGGAACATGAAAAGTGACCCCCCACCCCCTGCCCCCAGCACAGTGACCCCACCCCCTGATGCCAGCACAGTGACCCCCAGCCCCTGCCCCCAGCACAGTGAGCCCACCCCCTGACCCAAGCACAGTGACCCTCACCCCCGACCCCAACAGTGACCCTCACCCCCTGACCCCAGCACTGTGACCCTCACACCCTGACCTCAGCACAGTGACCCTCAACCCCTGCCCCCTGCACACTGACCCCACCCCCTGAACCCAGCACAGTGACCCTCACCCCTGACCCCAACACAGTGACCCCCCACCCCCAACCCCAGCACCATGACCCCCACCCCCTGCCCCCAGCTCCGTGACCCCCACCCCCTGTCCCCAGCACAGTGACCCCACCCCCTGACCCAAACACAGTGACCCCCCACCCCCTGAACCCAGCACCATGACCCCCACCCCCTGTCCCCAGCACAGTGACCCCACCCCCGACCCAAGCACAGTGACCCCCCACCCCCTGAACCCAGCACCATGACCCCCACCCCTGCCCCCAGCACAGTGACCCCCACCCCATGCCCCCCAGCACAGTGACCCCACCCCCTGCCCCCAGCACAGTGGCCCCACCCCCTGACCCCGGCACAATGACCCTCACCCCCTGGCCCCAACACAGTGACACCCCCACCCCCTGACCCCAGCACCATGATCCCCACCCCCTACCCCAGTACTGTGACCCCCAAAGCCTGGGCCCCAGCACCGTTACCCCCAACCCCGTTACCCCCAACCCCTTGGCCCCAACATAGTGACCGCCCCCGACCCCAACACCGTGACCCCCACCCCCCGACACCAGCACAGTGACCTTCACCCCATGCCCCCAGCACAGTGACCCCACCCCTGACGCCCACCCCTCAGCCCCTAACCCCAGTACAGTGAGCCCCACCACCTGACCCCAGCACTGTGACCCCCATTGCCTGAACCCCCAGCACAGTGACTCTCACCCCTAGCACAGTGACCCCACCCCCGACCCCACTCCTCAGCCCCTAACCCCAGTACAGTGACCCTCACCCCCTGCCCCCAGCACAGGGACCCCACCCCTGACCCCAGCACACTGACCCCACCCCCTGACCCCAGCACAGTGACCCTCACCCCCTGCCCCCAGCACAGTGTCCCCACCCCCGACCCCCACCCCTCAGCCCCTAACCCCAGTACAGTGAGCGCCATTTCCTGACCCCAGCACAGTGATCCCGCCCCCTGACCCCAGCACCATGACCCCCCCACCCCCGACCCCAGCACTGTGACCCCCAACCCCTTGGCCCCAGGACAGTGACCCTCACCCCCTGACCCCAACACAGTGACCCCCCACCCCTGACCCCAGCACAGTGACACCCACCCCCTGACCCCAGCACCATGACCCCCACCCCCTGACCCCAGCACCATGATCCCCACCCCCTGTCCCCAGCACAGTGACCCCCACCCCCTGACTCCAGCACCATGACGCCCACCCCCTGACCCCAGCACCATGATCCCCACCCCCTGACGTGTGTACAGTGTGAACTCCCGAAGACACTTCCTTTGCCCACACAAGCTGTGAAGTGGGTTGTGTGTGTTCGGGGAGTTGCTTGGAGTGGGGGCATTGGAGCATGCCAGCCACGCAGCGAGGAATTCAGTGGCAGCACAAGGAATATTTGTCATTAAACATTCAAGGAAATACTGTGGGTAACAGGTAACTAATTAAAGGCAATGGAATAAATGACTTGGGGGACGATACTGGGTGATGGGTAGTATCATCATGCTATGGATACACCATCATGGGGACACATTTGAAATGAAGACCAAGTTGGTGAGATTCTAAGAACGTTCTGTCCTCCCTCCTTTTCATTACAATGTCAATAGGGGTTCCTGTTGCTTCTCTGCAATGTGTCAGCTCTCAATGACAGAAATGGTGAAAGTCCTTCCAACAGGCAGTATGAGGCTAGATATCATAGACAGGCATCATTCGCAATAATGACCGTCAGTGGCCTCCCGTATCCCTTTGATGCTGCCAGGTTTTTCCCATTTCCCCTGTTAGTGAGCGACGAGAACAGACAATTTGCAAGGAAGTTCCGGAACTTGTCGCTCGCAATGTCAGGCTTTGTGCTTATCAACTACATCTGTCCTCCCCACCCCCCTGCCCACGCCCCCCCCCCCCCCCCCCCCCCAACAACACTGCCTATGTCCAGCTGACATCAGCACTGGCTCTGAGCCCAGCATTTCTGGGGAAAGATTTCGCAGCCTGAAGGGCTTGGCTAAGCCTGAAACTGCAAGCTCCCACGGCTCTGTCAATGCAGCAGCATTTTGCTGACGGGGGCAGAGCTCAGAGAGAGAGTCAGGTCCCCGCACAACACCCCTGCTCTCGGCACGCCAGGCTTCGCGTTCTGAAGCTCATTTGAACAAGGCATTTAGGCAAATTGGGCCTCATGCTGACTCACGAGCTTGGGCATGGTTCCATCTACAGCTTGCACATTGCTAATGACACGGCCTGGTGTTTAGCAGGGCTCCCCCTGAAAACTCTTACATTCCAGGCCCTTTGATTGCCCATGGGTCACTCTGTTTTCTCTTTGTATTTCTTTAGCTGTTCAAAGCCTACATTTAGTTCCACCATACAGCGGGCTAATTGCATAGACAGGAATTTCATTCCAGTGCTGCTAAGGATTGGCTGTTTAAGCACCTGGCTAATACCATCCAGGCAACAAATCACTGCAAGTCAGAAGAACCAGTACACAGTTCACCCCATGTCAAGCGTATGCCTGGATGACGCTGTTTTTAAAAAATTCGCTCATAGTTTGTGGGAGTCACTGGACAGGCAGCATTTATTGCCCAGAGGACAGTTAAGAGCCAACCACATTGCTGTGGGTCTGGAGTCACACGTAGGCCAGACTGGGTAAGGATGGCAGTTTCCTTCCCGAAATGGCATCAGTGAACCAGGTGGGTTTTTCCAACAATCGGCACATGGTCATCATTAGACTCTTAATTCCAGATATTTTTATTGAATTCAAATTCCACCATCTGCCATGGCAGGATTCAAACCTGGCTCCCCACACTATAACCTGGATCTCTGGGTTAATAGTCTGGCAATTATATGACGAGGCCGTACCCTCCCCTTCAGCGGAAAAGGGACCCAACTCAACAGGCATCAAATTTTGACTGATGGGCTTACCCATAGACGGTATCCAAGTGGGCCTCCAGGCTCCAGATGCCAGTCTCTGAGACTAATTTCTATTGATCGCCAAGCGAGAAACTGGACTAGTTTGCCAATGTTAAGTGTAGGTTATAAAGAGCAAGGTTATGTTGGAGCTGTACAGAATTTTGGTTAGACTACAGCTGGAGCACTGTGCAGTTCTGGTTCCCATGCTATAGGAGCGATGTGACTACACTACAGCAGCCACAGAGGAGATTCACCAGGATGTTGCTTGGGTTGGAGCAATTCAGCTGTGCAGAGAGGCTCAATAAGCTCGGGTTTTCTTCTTTGGAGACACAAAGTTGGCAGGGGCATGATCGCGCCGGATCAGATTATGAAGGGTGTAGGAGGGTGGATAGAGGGCAGCTGTTCCCCTTAGTTGAAGGGTCAATAAACAACAAGAGGGCATAATTTTAAAGTGAAAACCAGGAGATTTAAAGGGTGTTTGAGGAAAAGCTTTTTCACCCAGAGGGTGCTGGGAATGGTGATGCACTGCCTGGGAAGGGTGTTGAGTCTAGTGTAGTGATTGTAATGAGGTCAGAGGGTGGACCACATGGAGTCTGAGTTCCCTGATTGGGACTATTAACCCAGTCCAATCAGGGAGCTTTGGCTGACAGATATAAACAGGAGGGTTAGCGGTTCTGCTCACCCTGAGAGCTGGCTCTGAGGGAGATGGGTCAGTGTCAACGCGTCTCCAAGTATAAATTAAGGGTAACTTGGTGATGGGACACTGGCCCCTGAGGAGTTATTTCACTCACAACAGTCATCTTTGTCTTACAATAAGCATTTCTGGCACCATGCCAGCATTTGGGGGAAGCTTGACTCATTAAATCCTGCCATTGAATGTGTTGCTTTTTTTCTCAGACAAATGACAGTGAGGCAGATGAAACGCAATGAGTAATTCCGCTTTGCGGAACACCTCCGCTCGGTTCGCAGCGGACGGCTGCACCTCCCAGTCGCAGGCCGTTTCCACTCCCCCTCCCATTCTCTTGGTGGCGTGTCCATCGTGGGCCTCCTGCACTGCCACAGTGGTGCCGCCCGAGGGTTGCAGGAACAGCAACTCATATTCTGCCTGGGAACCCTGCGGCCATATGGTGTCGGTGTGGACTTCGCCAGTTTCGGGGTCTCCCCTTCCCCTACTGCATCCCTGGACCAGCCCAGTTCGTCCCCTCCCCCCACTGCACCACACAACCAGCCCAGCTCTTCCCCCCCACCCACTGCATCCCAAAACCAGTCCAGCCTGTCTCTGCCTCCCTAGCCGGTTCTTCCTCTCACCCATCCCTTCCTCCCACCCCAAGCCGCACCCCCAGCTACCTACTAACCTCATCCCACCTCCTTGACCTGTCCGTCTTCCCTGGACTGACCTATCCCCTCCCTACCTCCCCACTTACACCCTCTCCACCTATCTTCTTTACTCTCCATCTTCGGTCCGCCTCCCCCTCTCTCCCTATTTATTCCAGTTCCCACCCCCCATCCCCCTCTCTGATGAAGGGTCTAGGCCCGAAACGTCAGCTTTTGTGCTCCTGAGATGCTGCTTGGCCTGCTGTGTTCATCCAGCCTCACATTTTATTATCTTGGAATCTCCAGCATCTGCAGTTCCCATTATCTCTGAGTAATTCTCCTGACCACTTTGTTGTCCCACAGCTTTGTCTGTTATTAGGAGCCTAATATTTCCCGAGGCACCAGATAGTAAAACCTTTCAACAGATGACAGGTTTGGTTCAGGAATATTACAACCCCAAGCCTCTGCTAATTCTGAGTCCTATCTGTTTCACTCAGCAAGTCGAGAGCCAGAGGAATCCATATCAGGATGTTTGACTAAGTTAAGGTGGCTGACAGAGACATGTGACTTTGGTTTAACCCTTGATGAGATACTGAGAGACTGTTTGGCATGTAGGATTACTGATGTAACTGTGCAAAAGCTCCTATTGGCTGAAGCCGAACTGGACTTCAAACAGAAAATATAACCAGCTTTATCATTAGAAAATGGGGCAAGTGAAGTATATGAGTTGCAGGGTATGTTGATGGAAGTGAACACCCACACCAGGCTGACTAAGCTTGGCGAACGTCACTTGAGTGAAGGCAATTGCATCGCCTCTCTCAGAATATATCTTAAACAGTGGGACTCTCTGTCAGCCCACATCAATACCCCAAAACAAAGCCAAGCCTAGGCCAAACAGTCAACATTTTCTTCAGGATTCAGGCCCACAAGCCATTGTAGTCACTGCCAGTCTGCAGACTCGAGGCGGCAAGAGAGTCGCACCAGGCCTGAACTGTGTAAGAGAACTCATAGGCCGGTATCCAGGCCAGTGCACACTCTGGAAAGTCCATCCACGTCTGGTTTGGAACAGATACATTGCTTAGCAACATCCAAATCAGAGCCAATCAAAATAAACGTCTGGTTAAATGGTCACCCGGTTCTAATGGAGGTTGATACCAGTGCGGTTGTATCAGTGATTGCAGAATCAGTCTTTAACAAAATTCATTCTGGATTCCATACCCTTACGTTTGCGTAAGACCTCAGCCAGACTGGGAACCTCCACTGGGGAACCTTTACAGATGAAGGACAGAACTTCGGTTCTGGTTTCACATGAGAAGCAGCTGGTTCAGTTCCCACTGATTGGAGTAAAAGGCTCAGGCCCAGGCCTGATGGGGCGAAGCTGGTTGAGAAAGATTCACCTTGATCGATGGCTGCCTGAGTGACGTCCTAATTAAATAGCCAGAGGTTTTCCAGGAAGGTCTAGGGACTGCCAGCTTGCATGTTGACCAGGAAGCAATTCTACATTTCTGCAAGGCCCATCCAGTGCCATTTGCCTGACGTGCCAAACCAGAGGCAGAAATCAGGAGGCTGGGAAGCGAAGGAACCATCAAACCAGAGATAGTAGGAACTGCCGATGCTGGAGAATCTGGGATAAGAGGAGGCTGGGAAGCAAAGGAATCATCAAACCAGAGATAGTAGGAACTGCCGATGCTGGAGAATCTGGGATAATAGGAGGCTGGGAAGCGAAGGAACTATCAAACCAGAGATAGTAGGAACTGCTGATGCCGGAGAATCTGGGATAACAGGAGGCTAGGAAGCAAAGGAACCATCAAACCAGAGATAGTAGGAACTGCCGATGCTGCAGAATCTGGGATAACAGGAAGCTGGGAAGCAAAGGAATCATCAAACCAGTTCAGTTTGTGGAATGGGCAGCACCCGGTCATACCAATCGTGAAGCCTGGTGGCTCAGTTTGCCTTTGTGGGGATTTTAAACAAACAGTAAACCACTTCTTACAGCTGGATAAATACAATCCCTCACATAGAGGATTTATACAGAAAGCTGGCAGGGGGGCTGTCCTCCACAAAGTGGGACATCAGCCATGTGTACCTGCAGTTGTGGTCAAGTGAGGATTCCCACAAGTATGCTACAATTAATACCCATGAGGGTTTAAACCAATATACAAGACTGCCCCTTGGGGTAGTAATAGCCTGCGCCATTTTGCAGCAGACGATAGAAACATTTTACAAGGTTTACCTCAGGTCACCATTTATCTTGCTGACATGCTAATAACAGGGAAGACCAGTAAGGAGCACTTAGAGAGCTTGGACACAGTCCTTAGACATTTCTCTATGCATATGCCTTCGAAGGGAAAATTGTGTTCCAGTCATCCCAGGTGACCTACCTGGGCTACACAGTAGACAAGACGGGGTTACACCTGTTGGAAGATAAAGTGAGGGCCATTAAAAATGCCCCAGCTCCCACGTCAGTACCAGAGCTTAGGTCTTTCCTTGGGATGGTGAATTACTATGGAAAGTTCATACATAACCTGGCCTCCATCCTGGCACCCTTACATCTGCTACTGAAAAAAGGTCAGCCTTGGAAATGGTCATGTAGCCAAGATGTAACCTTTAGGGAAGTGAAGAAGCAGCTATTATTGTCTAAGGTGTTGATACACAATGATCCCAAGTGAGATCTAGTGCTGACAAATATTGCCTCCCTATACAGTATTGGGGCAGTGTTGGCTCACAGATGACCCAATGGTGAGGAATGCTCAATAGCGTATGCCTCCCAGTCTTTGGCTAATGCAGAGTGCAAACACAGCCAGCTAGAGGAGGAAGGTTTGGCGGTCATCTTTGGTGTGAGGAAGTTCCACCAATACCTTTTTTTTATGCATGTAAATTTGTAATAGCAACAGACCACAAACCCTTGTTGGGGTTACTCAAAGAGGACAATGCTGTTCCACTCATAGCTTCAGGTCCAATTCGGCGGTGGACTCATTCTCAGGTCATACAATTATAAGTTGGAACACTATCCGGGAGGCTGAGTAGCAAATACGGATACCTGAGCCACCTCCCACTGGCGGATGCACCACTGGTGTCACTGCCACTAGAACAGTCCATTCTGGTTCCAGAAACATGAGGGGCAAGGATAGGGTGAGTAGGCAAGGTCTATTCCCCCAGGGTGGGGGAGTCCAAAACCAGAGGGGCATAGGTTTCTGGTGAGAGGGGAAAGGGACCTGAGGGGCATCTTTTTCACACAGAGGGTGGTGCGTGTATGGAATGAGCTGCCAGAGGAAGTGGTGGAGGCTGGTACAATTACAGCATTTAAAAGGCATCTGGGTGGGGACATGGATAGGAAGGGTTTAGGGAGATGTGGGCCAAATGCTGGCAAATGGAACTAGATTAATTTAGGCTATCCGGTCAGCATGGACATGTCGGACTGAAGGGCCTGTTTCTGTGCGGTATGACTCTAAGATCACATGTGTCTAGTTACATACGGTGGCTTAGATCCAATCCACTAGACATTGGTCACAAGATGAGCCACTGGAGCACTTTCGAAGTTACCTAATCTTCTTCGAGCAGAACCAAGCTGTGAAATGTATCCATCTCTACGAAAGGAAATCACGGTGAAAGGACGAAGCTATTGAGTCAGATGCAGATGAAGGAAGACTTTATTCATGAGGAAGAAGACTGGCATTGAGGCAGATCAGCCATCATCATATAGAATGGAGGAGCAAACGCAAAGCCGGGGGTGGGGGGGGCACGGGGAGGTGGGTAGGGGCACTGTCAAGTCCACTTCTGTCCCTGTTAATAGGTCCTTATGTTTTCATTAAGTCCCTACAGCGTGGAAGCAGGCCATTCAGCCCATCAAGTCCACACTGACCTTCCCAAGAGCATTTACCCTCCCCCTAGCCTACCCCTGTGACCCTGCATTTCCCATGGTTAACCCGCCTAGCCTGCACATCCCTGGACCTTATGGGTAATTTAGCATGGGAGGAAACCGGAGCACCCAGAGGAAACCCGCGTAGACACAGGGAGAATGTGCAAACGTCACACAGACAGTCATCCGAGCGTGGAATCGAACCCGGGTCCCTGGCACTGTGAGGCAGCGGTGTTAACCACTGAGCCACCGTGCCATCCTAAAAACATAAATAGTTTCTAAAATATGCTGTTTTGCACTGGAGGACGTTCCTGTCAACTATCTATTCATAAAAATATCTGCATCGGATCTTTTCCAGATGTTTGCACTGCATTTGAAGTCTAACATTATTGCTTTCTTTGAGGTTTCCCAAACAAGTTCTGGGCTGGGTGGAACTGTGGCTCACCAGTTGCTGTGAAGTTGGGTACAGTACTTGTGGATTGGAAAGACAGGATGTTAGGACTTGATGTTTGCAAAATGGAAGGGGGCCTGGAGAGGGGTGGGAGGAGCAGAGAATGTGTGGTCCCTTTAAAAGATTATGTGTTTTTCTTGGCTTGGAGATTTTAAAAAGAAATGTTTGCAGATGCACAGTGAGTTCTTGAAATTGAAGCATCATATCAAAAGGCTATATTGTTAGCAGGCAAAGCAGCATTTTTACCAAGACAACAGGGTTTTGAGTTTCGCCAATTAAACCAGGTCCTAGATACCAGAACCCAATTAAATTTAAATTGGATAGTTTTGACAACCTAGGATCAATCCTAATGTAAGAAATTAACAGATCATCAACAGTATAAAAGAAGAGATTATTTGAAAATCGGGATGGGAATGAATGGCCATCTAAAGAGAAACTCACTAGCTCTCAGAAATCTCTAAGCTCTTAGAGTAAGCACCATCGAAATAAACGTATTATGGCACTCTTAGCTAACATTCCTGACACAAGATACAAACCGAAAGAACTGCGGATGCTGTAAATCAAGAACAAAAACAAAGGTTGCTGGAAAAGCTCAGCAGGTCTGGCAGCATCTGCGACGGAGAAAACAGAGTTAACGTTTCGGGTCTGGTCACCCTTTCTCAGAGCCATTCCGAGGACAGGTCACCGGAACAGAAACATTAACTGTTTTTTCCTTCACAGATGCTGCCAGACCTGCTGAGCTTTTCCAGCAACTTTGCTTTTGTCCCTGACACAAGGCTTTGATGGAGGACAGCAGAGAAGGCAAAGAACATTCCAGAAGACTTATCTTGGGGTTAAGTAATTTCAAGAGATTAACTTTTAATTTTTCTTTTTTATTAATTTGGTTGATATCACTGGACTTCTAGCTATTGGAACAGGATGCCATGAGAATTTTGTTTTATTTGGGAATAGTTAGGAGAAAGGGGGGAATTGTTCAGTTTGTTAGTAGTTCTGTTAATATGTTCAATTGTTATAAAGTGAGTATCAGAGATTTCTTTCATGTAACCACTCCCTTATAATAGCTTGGGGGTGAGAGGCAGTTTGTACCACTTTTCACACCGTCCTTTAACAGATTGCGAGGCGTGTTTCTCTGGGTGTTTCGGTCCTAATTATCAGAGAAGTGTCAACCTCTCCTCTGTAACACCAGCCAACATATGCATCCGCAATCTGTAACAATTGCCCAAGAGGATACAACAGTGTCAAGCCGGCTTTCAAGAATAGGCTCTAAACTGATTGGCTTTCACTGGGGTGGCCAATCACTCACTTGAACGCAGCCATGCTATTGGGTCAATGAGGGTCCCACCCAGTGGCTTGAGAACCAGCATAAAGCCAAATACAGACACGCACGGGAATTCCTAGAGGCATGGTTCTAGAATGGACCCTATATACAAACCCAGACAGAGCAAAACCAGAAATGATATTACTCGCCACAACGGGCCAAACAGTATCAATTCCAAGTGGATTAGAATAACATCGCTGCATTGGAGGTTTCACCGATGACGTTACGGAGCATGGTGATGAAATGTCTGAATGAAAACGAGCCAGCTCAGCGAGCAAGTCAACAACCTCCCCCACAGCCCAAGCTACAGATCTTTGCCAAAACTTTGTAAAACCCTCATCCAATATGTGGGGAAGTCTAAAAGCTTTTCAAACGCTGAATTGACCACAGTTAGACTATCTTTGCCATTACGATTCCTGCCTGCTTAACAATAGAGACATGATTCCAAGGTTCAATAATATTGTTCCGGAACCGTTACAGATAGCGCATTGAATGGGTGAGGCCAGGAGATGTTTATCTTTATTATATTTACTTTACTCCAGAGGAAGCGGCTGCTTTGTCCTGGATGGTGTTGAGCTTCTGGAGTGTTGTTGGGGCTGCACCCATCCAGGCAAGTGGGGAGTATTCCATCACACTCCTGACTTGCACCTTGTAGGTGATGGGACAGGTTTTGGGGAGTCAGGGGGTGAGTTACTCACCGCAGGATTCCTAACCTCTGACCTGTTCTTGGAGCTGCTGCGTTTAAATGGCTAATCTAGTAATCGAGATGTTGACAGTGGGAGATGCAGAAATGGGAATGCGATTGAGCATCAAGGGGCGGTCACATTGTCGCAAGGTGACTAGTGCTGTCCTACAAGGACCTGTGTTATTCACAATATTCATTAACAACCTGGATAATGGTATAAAAGTCAAATATCCGAATTTGCTGACAAAACGCAAAATTGGGCAGCATTGTAGGCAGTGTTGATGACAGCATAACATTACAACAGGATATTGATGGATTAGGTGAATGGGCCAAGCTGTTGCAGATGGATTTTAATATAAGCAAGTGTGGCATTCTCCATTTTGGGCTGAAAAGGGATATATCAGGGTATCTTTTAAAAGGCTTAGTGTTAAACACAGTGGATGTGCAACGGGATTTGGGGATTCAGGTGCATGACTCTTTAAAGAGTTGCAGAAAATCCATCTGGAAGGCTAATGGAATGCTGGCCTGTGTCCCTAAATGCTGGAGTATAGGGCTGCAGACATTATACAAAACCCCAGTTAGGCCGCATTTAGAGTGCTTTGAGCAGATCTGGGTACTATGCCTGAGGAAGGATGTTTTGGCCCTGAATAGAGTCCAACACAGGTTCACAAGGATAAAAACCTGGACTTTGGGGGTGAAGCTTTGAGGAGAGATGAGACAAATTAGGCCTTTATTCTCTTGAATTTAGAAGGTTAAGGTGCAATTGAATCGAAGTTGTCAGGATATTAAGAGGAACAGCCAGGGTAGATAAAGATAAATCATTTCCACTCATTGAAGGTTCTAGAACCAGAAGAAACATTAGAAAGCATTTCTACACACAAGGTATGGTGGAAGTTTGGAACTCTCTTCATCAAAGCTCAGTTGATGCTAATTCAATTGTTAACTTTAAATATGAGATAGAGAAATCTTTATTAATCAAGGCTATGGGCCAAGGCAGGAATATGGAATTCGGTGACAGATCAGCCGTGATCCTATTTCATTATGGAGCAGGTTCAAAGTATAACCTACTCGCGCTCCTGAAGAAGAGTGCAGGAGGGTATGCCAGGAGCAGCACCAGGCATTCCTGAAGGTGAGGTATCAACCTGGTGAAGCATTCGCAGCGATCTTCAGCCAGAAGTGCCGAGTGGATGATCCATCTCAGCGTTCTCCGGTGGTCCCCAGCATCACAGATACCAGTCTTCAGCCAATTCGATTCACTCCACGTGATATCAAGAAACAGTTGGAGACACTGGAGACTGTAAAGGCTACGGGCCCTAACAGTATCCCGGCAATAAGACTGAAGACTTGTGCTCCAGAACTTGCTGCTCCTCTGGCCAAGCTGTTCCAGTACAGTTACAACCCTGGCATCTACCTGGCAATGTGGAAAATTGCCCAGGTCTGTCCTGTACACAAAAAGCAGGACAAATCCAACCCGACCAATTACCGCCCCATCAGCCTCCTCTCGATCATCAGTAAAGTGATGGAAGGTGTCAGTAATAGCGCTATCAAGCAGCACCTGCTCAGCAATAACCTGCTCAGTGACACCCAGTTTGGGTTCCACCAGGGCCACTCAGCTCCTGATCTCATTACAGCCTTGGTTCAAACATGGACAAAAGAGCTGCATTCCAGAGGGGAGGTGAGAGGGACAGCCCTCGACATCAGGGGTGCATTAGACCGAGTGTGGCATCAAGGAGTCTCAGCAAAACTGGGATCAATGGTTATTGGGGGTAACCTTTCTGTTGGTTGGAGTCATAGCTGACACACAGGAAGATGGTCGTGGCTGCTGGAGGTCAGTCATCTTAGCTCGAGGACGTCTCTGCAGGAGTTTCACGGAGTAGTGTCCTCGGCCCAACCATCTTCGGCTGCTTCATCAATGATCTTCTCTCCATCATAAGGTCGGAGGTGGGAATGTTCACTGATGATTGCACAATGTTCAGCACAATTCGCAACTCCTCAGATACTGAAGCAGTCCGTGTCCAAATGCAGTGAGACCTGGACTATATCCAGACATTTGCCCCACACAAACACCAGGCTATGACCATCACCAATAAGAGACAATTTAACCATCGCCCCCTGACATTCAATGGTGTTACCGTCACTGAATCCCCCGTTATCAACGTGCTGGGGGTTAATATTGACCAGAAACCCAACAGGACTCACCACATAAACACAGTGGCTACAAGAGCAGGTCAGAAGCTAGGAGTACTGCAGTGACTAACTCACCTCCTGACTCCTCAAAGGCTGTCTTCCCTCGACCAGGCACAAGTCAGGGGTGTGATGGAATACTCCCCACTTGCCTGGATGGGTGCAGCCCCAACAACACTCAAGAAGCTTCACACCATCCAGGACAAAGCAGCCTGTTTGATTGGCACCACATCCACAAATATCCACCACCAACTCTCAATAGCAGCAGTGTGTACCAAGTACTAGTGTGTACCCATTTGGCATGCCTCGCTCACTGGCAGCATGTTAATGGTGCCTGAGCCCGTATGGGTGATGTGTCTGAGCTGACATACAGCTGTCCCATGAAAACCACACACGGATGGGCCGATTGGCCTCTTCCTGCAAGGCAAGGATTATGATTCTCTGAAATCAGTTGGTCCTCAGACAAGAGCAATGGTGTGCTGATGTTCTTGATTTTCGCTTGCCAATGTAGTGGGGTTCTTTTGCTGCTGCAATGGTGCTGTGAGGTAAATAACATCATAATGCAGATATTGTAGCCAAATTAAGCTGCTTATCCTTGTTATTGGATTATATACATTGTTCGCTGGCTTAGCCTGCCACATGGTAGATTTATAGAATTGCCTAAGGTGATTACTGAGAAGATAATTATACCTCTTATTTAATTCACACTATCCACTATCCTGGCTTAGCTGCAGACAGAGAATGCCCCTGTGTTCCCAATCCCCACATCCAACGTCCCCTGCATTTCCCCAGAGCTGTGTTTTTGCACCTACCTCCGATAACCTACGACCCTCTTGTTAGCCAAGCGAAGAGGTACAAAAGATGGTGGAGTTTCCTGTGCTATGGAAGTAGCGAGCTGGTGCCCAGGGGAAGGATCTTAACAGTTAAGAGCAAATCCTGCAGAAGCTGTAAATCTTAAGCAAGCACAGAAAGTGCTGGAGAAACTCAGCTGGGTCTGGCAGCATCTGTCGACAGAAAACAGAGTTAACATTTTGAGTCTGGTAAGACTTTTTCGGAACATTGAATCATATCAGGCTGGAAATGGCAATGGGGGAGGCAATGTTTGGTATAAATCAGAGACATATCTCTTACTGAAGCCCAGCACCTACATGCTCTGTATCTGTGAGGGCTGGAAGGAGCTGGGCCGTGATTGCTCCTCTTCCATTCCAGCTCTCTGGTTTTCTCCAAACCAATAGAGAAATGAGGGGGATTTTCCAATGGGAATTTCATGAGAGGGCTCTCCGCAAGCCCAGGCTGATGAGGGAACTCGTGCTTCATCACTGAAGGTAGAGAAGAAGCTGTCAACATGGCTTTAATGGAGTCAGGTCACCCTAATCTGCCCAGTCCGAAATTTTTGGGATCAACCAGCTAGATAATCCTTCCCGAATTGTTTTAGTGGCTCATACTGAAGTTAGTTGCTGACATGCCGATCTGAAGCAGGTCAGAGTAGAGGAAAACCGAGCAGATTGTGAGAACGAGACAAAATAGCACAGCGATGCTCAGAGGTGCAAATAGGAAGTGTAAAACCATCACGATGTGTTCCAGATTTCCCAATGTTTCCCCCCTGCCACTCCCCTACCCCATGTGCAAAGTTGTCCCTTGTGAGTGTGAGTGTTTAGCAGCAGGACAGGTTAAGGTGCACAGGGAGCTATCAGCATCAGAGGAGATTGCGAGAAAACAATCAGAACAAGAAAGCGACACAGGAAGTTTGTGTGAACTGCACAGGAAGTGCTCACTATGGATATATAAAGGAGAAAACCATCCCTGATCTATAGTCACATTTTGTCTTCAGTTCCCATAGCAATCGATCCGGCACAATGGAACCCACATTAAACTCTGCAATGTGGGCTGACTGTCTGACCTTTGATCCCACCCCTACACTCACAGCAACTTATTCTCCCTCAGGAGAAAGCTAGCAGGCTCGGATGCACCGCAGTCAAGTAAATAAGGGCGACTGGGATAGGGCTCTGAGCAGCTTTGCTAAGCCACCCAGTGGCCCTGCTCTCCTAACCAGGCCTTACCAGGCCTTAGGCCTATGTCAGGAGGTGACCCATGACGATGTTAATGACACTAGGACAGTAGCAGAAGGGAAGAAGAGAAAGGGGCACCCTGAAGATTTTCAATTCTCCTCAGAATGAAGCAATAGAACCGACATAAAATACAAAAATGCAAACAGAAAACGCACATCTGCAAAGAGAGATGACATTTGTATTCGGTTCTGGTAAAAAGTATCGACCTGAACTATTAATGTATACAGAAAGTGTGTGCAATTTTAATGACGTATTGTGAACTATTCGGATTCCACAACAAAGACTGAAAAAAGACTCGCATTGATATAACACCCTTCGTGAGCTCAGCTCGTTTGTGGCCTGTGAAGCGATTCTTAAGCCATGTCATGGTTTCAATGTAGGAAGGGCAGGCAGCCAATGTGTGCGCACAGCAAGATCCCACAAAGATCAGGATGCTTGTCACCCAGATCAATACAGCGTGGAGCTGCAGGAACACAGCAGGACCGGTAGCATCAGAGGAGCAGATGAGTCAAGGTTTTGGGTGGGTGTTAACGTTCCTATTCCTCTTGAAGCTGCATCACCCGAGGTCATTTGTTTGAGAAATGCTGAGGGATCGATATGGACCAGGACACTAAGGGGAATGCCCCTCTGCTTTACTTCGGAACAGTGCCCACGGGATCTTTTCTGTGGGGGGGGGGGGCAGGAAATGGTGGGCATTGGTTGAAGATCTTGTCCGAAAGGCAGTGCAGCGGGAATTGCAGTTGTTTCCAGCCTGGCACCCCAGTCCTCAAGGAGCGATTTGAACTCAGGGCCTTTGGAACCCCTCCCGGCCCCTGCAGAATGAACGGCCCACCCATCTTGGTCTTGCTGGGGGGGGCGGTGGGGGGTGCTTTTCGCCTTGAGTGAGTGCTTCAGGTGAGCAAAACACAAGTTATGCTCAGAGGCAAGGACACTACCAGTACTCCACAAGAACCTCTGGCTTTAGCCACAAACTGAGGCCTGGCTGGCATCCCAAGTGTAAAAAGATTTCACATTAGATCTGCCTAGGACTCTGTGGGAGCAGCTCCGCCAAATGACTGCAAATGCTGGAATCTGAGCTGAAAACAAAATGCTGGAGATCAGGTGGCATCCCATGAGCTGTTTGTCTATTTCTCTCTGGGGTTTTTTTTAAACGGGCCATGTTCAGATAGAGCTATACAGCATGGAGACAGACTCAACTCGTCCACACTGACCAGGTCTCCTGAATTAATCGAAGTCCCATTTGGCTGATGTGCCTGTGAACCACCTTTGTGGGAGAGGAGATCACGCTGGAGGCGGAGGAGAGAGAGACACACACACACAGGGGCTCTGCTGATGTCAGTGAGGTGACTGTGGGAGGTGTGTCCTGGGTGCAGTGAGTAATTACCCAAAAACACAAAGCAGCCCTGACACAGTGTGCGCTGCCTTCTCTCCTACCTCCTCCCCCTTCCTCCCTGGCGTCAGACAGCAGCAGCACGCAGGAGCTTTCCCTGACAGTGAGAACGGCTGGTCTTTCCGGGTAAGGGCGGAATGATTTGTGTTTGTGTGTGCTAATGCTTTCTCTCTCTCTCTCTCTCTCTCTGTGTGTGTGTGTGCTGACTGGGGGGAGAGCAATCACAGCGACCCTACCCACAGGCTATGGGGCTGTGCCAGGACCCTGCAAACTGCTGCAGAACCTCACCCTGACATCTCTAACCCTTCCCTCTCTCCCCTCCGGCTCCTGATCGATTTCGCCCAGGTTTCGATTTCCTTTTCATTTTGTTTCAGGCTTTTGAAGAGCAACACTCTTGCCCATTTCTCCCTTGTTTTACTTCCTCTTTGCACTGTCTTGACACAGCTCCATTTACCCTTAACCCTTGCGGCTCCAGGCTGCAGATTCAGGGCTGCAACACACCTCCCTCCCTCCTACAATCTCAGTGGGTGCCTGAGAAACCCTCTCCACACCCTCCCCTGCTCACTCGGTTTCTCTTTCTCCTGCGCCCCCCACCACACACAAAAAAAAGATTCCTCCCTAGGCCAACCAGTTTTCCAGCTGGGCAGACCGGTGGTTTTCTTCAAATTCACTACATCACTGGGCGTCAAGTCCGTTTCAGTGACCCCTGGGTCGAGAGGGATAGGAGGGGGCTGTTTGAATTGAAAGCAGGTTACATGAAACAGAAATGCCACTGATATTCATGACAAGCGCCAACGCAGCGGCCAGAATGCCCTCCTCCTGTACTGTTCCCATTCTGGGACTTTGTCTGATCAGCCTGCACCCAAAGCAGATTTGGACCAGGCAAGTCTGGGGTGGCATTTCTTTGCTTTTGCAGCCACTATCGAATTGCCAGCCTCCTGCTGCTTTTGGGTATGACCACGTTCAGTTGTTCAGTGTTTGACTGCATGTGCCTGGTACTTTGATTCGTTCAGCCTGGGCGCGATGATTGGAAGCGGGCAGTTGGCAGCATGAAGGGGTAAGGCAGTTTCAGGCCATGAGTGGCACCCTTGTTCTCCCTCTCTCACACACTCTCTCACACACACACACACACACACACAGACTCAACAGCACCGAGGAGCTGCATGACCTAAACAGTTGGAGTACTGCCGCAGGCAGCTACTGTGCGAGTTTCACTCGGCAAGTGCTGGAGGTAGGAATACACATATAACCAAATTCCTCTACTGCATTGCATTGTTTAAAGAGAGAGCCATTCTGTCTCATTGCTACGTGCCAATGGGCGATTATCTTAGTGAGGTCAGTTTTACCAAGGTGGGCAAGCTGCTGCCAACTTGTGCCTATTGTCAAGCAACAGCTTGGCATGGTTGTACTGACCGGAAAAGCCAACACCCCAGTCTCGTCACCATTCCTAGGTACGTCCGGAGGTACAAGAACACCCCCAGCATTACAGCAGCAGGCGTGGGTGCCCTCGACAGTGGCTCCACACCTGAAGAAGTCAGATCAATAAAACAGGGACAGCATGGCACTGCCACCTCACAAACTGGGAGATCCAGAAGAAGTCATGAGGCACAGTGAGCCAGCAGCAGCAGAATGGTGCTCAAGTGTGACCAGGACTAGGGCCTGATTGTTGACAGTTTCATTGTCATAGAGTTATACAGCACAGAAGAGGCCCTTCGGTCCAGATCATCCATGCCAACCCAATATCCTCGATAAATCTTACCCCATTTGTCAGCATTTGGCCTATTTTCCTCTAAACCCTTCCTATTCATCAACCCATCCAGATGCCTTTTAAATGCTGTAACTGTACCAGTCTCCACCACTTCCTCTGGCAGCTCATTCCATACACACACCACCCTCTGTGTGAAAAAGTTACCCCTCAGGTCCCTTTTAAATCTTTTCCCTCTCACCTTAAACCTATGTCCCTCTAGTTTTGGACTCCCCCACCCTGGGGAAAAGACCTTGTCTATTCACCCTCTCCATGCCCCTCATGATTTTATAAACCTCTATAAGGTCACCCCTCAGCCTCCAATGCTCCAGGGAAAATAGCTCAGGTCTATCCAGCCTCTCCCTGTAGCTCAAACCCTCCAACCCCAGCAACATCCTTGTGAATCTTTTCTGAACCCTCTTTAGTTTCACAACGTCTTTCCCACTGGAAGGGAGGCCAGAATTGAGTGCAGTATTCCAGTAGTGGCCTAACTAATGTCCTGTAGAGATTCAGTTTTGTTAGTCGGACTGGAGCTTGGGGGAGGGCGGGGGGGTGCGGGGATGAGGGTGGCTGGTGAAATTCTCTCTTGTGTTATTTTACACATGATCACGACAAATTCCCCAGCAAAATCATGAAGCTCTGTCAAGCCAGTGAGACGTGAGTTTGACAGGGGTGTGGGAAGGAGGGAGCTGGATGGGCAGCACATAGCAATGAGGGAAGAGGCCTCTCATGGCTGTAGCATGGGAGCAGCAGCTGGATCATGGTGACTGTCAGTGTGGTAATCAGTTGCTTTAACTCAATGGGCTTTTCCTGGTGTCTGTACTTTGCTCCGATGAGATAGCCTGATGATATACAAGCTCATGTGTTTAATCTGATACTGCTTTGATCAGAGCTTATCTGTTGGCTCTGAACAAGGGTCACTCGGCCCTTCAAAACTGCCCCGCCATTCAATAAGATCCTGGCTCATCTGATTTTTAACCTCAACTCCACATTTATGCTTGCTTCCAATAATCTTTCGTCCCCTCACTAATCAAAAATGCGTCTCCCTCTGCTGTAAATGTATTGAATGATTCTGCATCCCCTGCCTTTTGACTCACAACACTCTGAGTGAGAGGCAAAAATTTCTTCGTTGCTGTTTTAAATGTGGGGTTGGCGGGGAGGGGAGGATCCCTAATTTTTAAGCGATGACCCTTAGTTCCACATTCTCCCACAAGCAGAAGCATCGTTTCCACATCCACCCAGTCAGGTCCCCAGGGGATCGCTTATGTTTCAACTAAGTCAGTTATAAATCTTCTCAACTCCAGAGAACACAGGCCTGCCTGGTTTCTCCAGGCACCTTTCGTGGTTGTGACAGAGCTGGTTGACCTTCAGCATTATCTGCAGGCAACAGGGTATCGGCAGGACGCCATTCAACCTATTCTGTTACTAAACGCCATCATAGCCACTGAGATTCTCCTTCCAGAAGGATCTGCGGTCTGCACTGAACCCTCTCACTCTCGCTGGTGCAACAGCTGGGAGGCTGTGCGCGAACTCATTTCCTGAGATGATCAGGGCTGGGCTGGATTTCTGCAGGCTGATGGGCATGGGAAGCATGTTGTGGAGAGAATTGGGGAGGTGGGGGGTGTGGACAGTGCCAATTTTCTGGCTTTGTCCCATTCCTGAGCCATGCCCGCACTTTCCCACACCCTCCCTGAAGCAGATTAGGAGCCTGCCGTGTATAGCCAATTGATGTGTGATGTCTGTGCTGAGTTTGCACATTCTCCCCGTGTCTGCGTGGGTTTTCTGCAAGGGCTCCAGTTTCGTCCCACAGTGTAAAGATGTGCAGATGAGGGTGGGATTGGGCCATGCTAAATTACCCATAGTTCCCAGGGAAGTGCAGATTAGGGTGGGTTGGACATGGTAAATTGTCTTGTAGTGTCCAGGGATGTGCAGGTTAGGGTGGGTTGGCCATGCCAAATTGTCCCATAGTGCTCTGGGATGTGCAGGTTAGCGTGGATTGGTCGTGCTAAATTGTCCCAGCATGCCCAGGGATGTGCAGCTTAGGGTGGGTTGGCCGTGCTAAATTGTCCCATAGTGCCCAGGGATGTGCAGGTTAGGGTGGGTTGGCCATGCTAAATTGTCTCATAGTGCCCAGGGATGTGCAGGTTAGGGTGGGTTGGCCGTGCTAAATTGTCCCATAGTGCCCAGGGATATGCGGGTCGGGTTGATAGGCCATGCTAAATTGTCCCATAGTGCCCAGGATGTGCAGGTTAGGGTGGATTGGCCGTGCTAAATTGTCCCATGGTGTCCAGGGATGTGCAGGTTCGGGTGGATTGGCCGCCTAAATTGTCCCATAGTGCCCAGGGGTGTGCAGGTTAGGGTGGGTTGGCCGTGCTAAATTGTCCCATAGTGCCCTGGGATGTGCAGGTTAGCGTTGATTGGTCGTGCTAAATTGTCCCAGCGTGCCCAGGGATGTGCAGGTTATGGTGGGTTGGACATGCTAAATTGTCCCCTAGTGCCCAGGGATATGCGGGTCGGGTTGATAGGCCGTGCTAAATTGTCCCGTAGTGCCCAGGATGTGCAGGTTAGGGTGGGTTGGCTGTGCTAAATTGTCCCGTAGTGCCCAGGGATGTGCGGGTTAGGATTGGTTGGCCGTGCTAAATTGTCCCATAGTGCCCAGGGATGTGCAGGTAAGGGTGGGTTGGCCGTGCTAAATTCTCCCATAGTACCCAGGGAGGTGCGGTTTCGGGTTGGTTGGCTGATCTAAATTGTCCAATACTGCCCAGGGATGTGCGGGTTAGGGTGGGTTGGCCGTGGTAAATTGTCCCGTAGTGCCCAGGGATGTGCGGGTTAGGGTGGGTTGGCCGTGCTAAATTGTCCCATAATGCCCTTGGGATTTGCAGGTGAGGGTGGATTGGCCGTGCTAAATTGTCCCATAGTGCCCAGGGATGTGCGGGTTCGGGTGGACAGGCTGTGCTAAATTGTCCCATAGTGCCCTGGGATGTGCGGGTTAGGGTTGATTGGCCGTGCTAAATTGTCCCATAGTGCCCAGGGAGGTGCGGTTTAGGGTGGGTTGGCTGATCTAAATTGTCCCGTAGTGCCCAGGGATGTGCGGGTTAGATGGGTTTGCCGTGCTAAATTGTCCCATAGTGCCCAGGGATGTACAGGTTAGGGTGGATTGGCCGTGCTAAATTGTCCCATAGTGCCCAGGATGTGCAGGTTAGGGTGGATTGGCTGTGCTAAATTGTCCCATAGTGCCCAGGGATGTGCAGGTTAGGGTGGATTGGCCATGGGAAATTGTCCAGTAGTGCCCAGGGATGTGCAGGTTAGGGTGAGTTGGCCGTGCTAAATTGTCCCACAGTGCCCTCAGATGTGCGGGTTAGGATGGATTGGCCGTGCTAAATTGTCCCGTAGTGCCCAGGGATGTGCGGGTTAGGATGGGTTGGCCGTGCTAAATTGTCCCATAATGCCCAGGGATGTGCAGATTAGGGTGGATTGGCCGTGCTAAATTGTCCCATAGTGTCCAGGGATGTGCAGGTTAGGGTGGATTGGCCGAGCTAAATTGTCCCGTAGTGTCCAGGGATATGCAGGTTAGGGTGGATTGGCCGTGCTAAATTGTCCCATAGTGTCCAGGGATGTGCAGGTTAGGGTGGATTGGCCGTGCTAAATTGTCCCATAGTGTCCAGGGATGTGCAGGTTAGGGTGGGTTGGCCGTGCTAAATTGTCCCATAATGCCCAAGGATTTGCAGGTTAGGGTGGATTGGCCGTGCTAAATTGTCCCATAGTGCCCAGGGGTGTGCAGGTTAGAGTGGGTTGGCCATGGGAAATTGTCCCGTTGTGCCCAGGGATGTGCAGATTAGGGTGGATTGGCCATGGGAAATTGTCCGGTAGTGCCCAGGGATGTGCAGGATAGGGTGGGATTGGCCGTGGGAAATTGTCCCGTAGTGTCCAGGGATGTGCAGGTTAGGGTGGATTGGCCGTGCTAAATTGTCTCGTAGTGCCCAGGGATGTGCGGGTTAGGATGGATTGGCCGTGCTAAATTGTCCCATTGAGCCCAGGGATGTGCGGGTTAGGGTGGATTGGCCGTGCTAAATTGTCCCATATTGTCCAGGGATGTGCACCTTAAGGTGGATTGGCTGTGCTAAATTGTCCCGTAGTATCCAGGGATGTGCGGGTTAGGGTGGGATTGGCCGTGCTAAATTGTCCCATAGTGCCCAGGGGTGTGCAGGTTAGGGTGCATTGTCCGTGCTAAATTGTCCCGTAGTATCCAGGGATGTGCGGGTTAGGGTGGGATTGGCCGTGCTAAATTGTCCCATAGTGCCCAGGGATGTGCAGGTTAGGGTGGATTGGCCGTGCTAAATTCTCCCGTAGTGCCCAGGGATGTGCAGGTTAGGGTGGATTGGCTGTGATGAATTGTCCCGTAGTGTCCAGGGATATGCAGGTTAGGGTGGATTGGCCGTGGGAAAATGTCCCGTAGTGCCCAGGGATGTGCGGGTTAGGGTGGGATTGGCCGTGCTAAATTGTCCCATAGTGCCCAGGGGTGTGCAGGTTAGGGTGGGTTGGCCATGGGAAATGCAGGATTACAGGGATAGGGTCGGGGATGTGGTGCAGGGGCTTGGATCTGGATGGGATGCTTGGTTTCCCCAATGTAGAGGAAGCCACACCGGGTACAGTGGATGCAGTATACCACATTGGCAGATGTGCAGGTGAACCTCTGCTTAATGTGGAATGTCATCTCGGGGCCTGGGATAGGGGTGAGGGAGGAGGTGTGGGGCAAGTGTAGCATTTCCTGCGGTTGCAGGGGAAGGTGCCAGGGGTAGTGGGGTTGGAGGAGAGTGTGGAGCGGACAAGGGAGTCACAGAGAGAGTGGTCCCTCCGGAAAGCAGACAGGGGTGGGGATGGAAAAATGTCTTGGGTGGTGGGGTCGGATTGTAGATGGCGGAAGTGTTGGAGGATGATGCGTTGTATCCGGAGGTTGGTAGGGTGGTATGTGAGGACGAGGGGGATTCTCTTAGGGTGGGTATTGCGGGGGCAGGGTGTGAGGGATGTGTTGCGGGAAATGCGGGAGACATGGTCAAGGGCGTTCTCGACCACTGCAGGGGGAAAGTTGCGGTCCTTGAAGAACGCGGACATCTGGGACGTGCGGGAGTAGAATGCCTCATCCTGGGAGCAGATGCGGCAGAGGCGGAGGAATTGGGAATAGGGAATGGAATTTTTTCAGGAAGGTGTGTGGGAGGAGGTGTATTCCAGGTAGCTGTGGGAGTCGGTGGGCTTGAAATGGATATCAGTTTCTAGGTAGTTGCCTGAGATGTAGACAGAGAAGCCCAGAAAGGTGAGGGATGTGTTGGAGATGGTCCAGGTGAACTTGAGGTTGGGGTGGAAGGTGTTGGTGAAATGGATGAACTGTTCGAGCTCCTCTTGGGAGCACGAGGCAGCGCCAATACAGTCATCAATGTAATGGAGGAAGAGGTGGGGTTTGGGGCCTGTGTCGGTGCAGAAGAGGGACCGTTCCACATAACCTACAAAGAGGCAGGCATGGCTTGGGCCCATGCCGCTACCCATGGCCAGCCCCTTTGTCTGTAGGAAGTGGGAGGAATCAAAAGAGAAGTTGTTGAGGGTGAGGACGAGTTCAGCTAGGCGGATGAGGGTGTCAGTGGAGGGAGACTGGTCGGGCCTGTGAAACAGGAAGGAGCGGAGGGCCTTTAGGCCATTTGTATGGGGAATGCAGGTGTATAGGGACTGGACGTCCATGGTGAAAATGAGGTGTTGGGGACCGGGGAATTGGAAGTTCTGGAGGAGGTGGAGGGTGTGGGTGGTGTCACCGACGTAAGGAGGGAGTTCCTGGACCAAGGGGGAGAAAATAGATTCTACAGTCATTCTGTATGTGTGTGTGTGAGAGTGTGTGAGCGTGTGTGTGTGCGTGAGTGAGTGTATATGTGTGCGTGTGTGTGTGTGTGTGTGAGAAAGAGATGGTGAGTGTGTGCGTGTGTGTGTGTGTGTGTGTGTGTGTGTCAGTGTGTGTGAGAAAGAGATGGTGTGTGTGTGAGAAAGAGATGAGGTGTGTGTCTGTGAAAGAGATGAGGCGAGTGTGTGAGAAAGATGGGGTGTGTGTGTGTGTGTGTGAGAGAGAAAGAGATGGGGTGCGTGTGTGTGTGTGTGAGAGAGAGAGAGAGAAAGAGATGGTGTGTGAGAGAAAGGGATGGTGTGAGTGTGTGTGAGAAAGAGATGGTGTGTGAGTGAGAAAGAGATGGTGTGTGAGTGTGTGAGAAAAAGATGGTGTGTGAGGGTGTGTGAGAAAGAGATGGTGTGTGAGTGTGTGTGAGATAGAGATGATGTGTGAGTGTGTGTGAGAAAGAGATGGCATGAGAGTGTGTGTGCGAGAAAGAGATGGCGTGCGTGTGTGTGTGTGTGTGAGAGAGAGAGAAAGAGATGGTGTGTGAGAGAAAGGGATAGTGTGAGTGTGCGTGAGAAAGAGATGGTGTGTGAGTGAGAAAGAGATGGTGTGTGAGTGAGAAAGAGATGATGTGTGAGTGTGTGAGAAAAAGATGGTGTGTGAGGGTGTGTGAGAAAGAGATGGTGTGTGAGAAAGAGATGGTGTGTGAGTGTGTGTGAGAAAGAGATGGCATGAGAGTGTGTGTGTGAGAAAGAAATGGTGTGTGTGTGAGAAAGAGATGGTGTGTGTGTGAGAAAGATGGTGTGTGTGAGTGTGAGAAAGAGATGGTGTGTGAGTGAGAAAGAGATGGTGTGTGAGTGTGTGAGAAAAAGATGGTGTGTGAGGGTGTGTGAGAAAGAGATGGTGTGTGAGTGTGTGTGAGATAGAGATGATGTGTGAGTGTGTGTGAGAAAGAGATGGCATGAGAGTGTGTGTGCGAGAAAGAGATGGCGTGCGTGTGTGTGTGTGTGTGAGAGAGAGAGAAAGAGATGGTGTGTGAGAGAAAGGGATAGTGTGAGTGTGCGTGAGAAAGAGATGGTGTGTGAGTGAGAAAGAGATGGTGTGTGAGTGAGAAAGAGATGATGTGTGAGTGTGTGAGAAAAAGATGGTGTGTGAGGGTGTGTGAGAAAGAGATGGTGTGTGAGAAAGAGATGGTGTGTGAGTGTGTGTGAGAAAGAGATGGCATGAGAGTGTGTGTGTGAGAAAGAAATGGTGTGTGTGTGAGAAAGAGATGGTGTGTGTGTGAGAAAGATGGTGTGTGTGAGTGTGAGAAAGAGATGGTGTGTGAGTGTGTGTGTGTGAGAAAGAGATGGTGTGTGTGTGAGAAAGAGATGGTGTGTGTGTGAGAAAGAGATGGTGTGTCAGTGAGAAAGAGATGGTGTGTGAGTGTGTGAGAAAGAGATGGTGTGTGAGTGTGTGAGGAAGAGATGGTGTGTGAGGGTGTGTGAGAAAGAGATGGTGTGTGTGTGTGTGAGAAAAATGGTGTGTGAGTGCGTGTGAGAAAGATGGTGTGTGTATGAGAAAGAGATGGTCTGAGGATGTGTGTGTGAGAAAGGGGTGGTGTGTGTGTGTGTGTGTGTGTGTGTGTGTGTGTGTGTGTGAGAGAGAGAGAGAGAGCAAGAGATGGTGTGTGAGTCTGTGTGAGAAAGAGATGGTGTGTGAGTGTGTGTGAGAAAGATATGGTGTGTGAGTGTGTGTGTGAGAAAGAGATGGTGTGTGTGTGAGAACAAGATGGTGTGTGAGGGTGTGTGTGAGAAAGGGATGGTGTGAGTGTGTGTGAGAAAGAGATGGTGTGTGAGGGTGTATGCGTGGGAAAGGGGTGGTGTGAGGGTGTGTGTGAGAAAGGGATGGTGTGAGTGTGTGTGAGAAAGAGATGATGTGTGAGGGTGTATGCATGTGAAAGGGATGGTGTGAGGGTGTGTGTGTGTGAGAAAGGGATGGTGTGCGAGTTTGTTTGAGAAAGGGATGGTGTATGAGTGTTTGTGAGAAAGGAATGGTGTGTGATTGTGTGTGAGAAAGAGATGGTGTGAGAGTGTGTGAGAGAAAGGGATGGTGTATGAGTGTGTGTGTTAAGATATGGTGTGTGTGTGTGAGAAAGAGATGGTGTGTGAGTGTGTGTGTGTATGAGAAAGGGATGATGTGAGTGTGTGTGAGAAAGAGATGGTGTGTGAGGGTATGTGTGAGAAAGGGGTGGTGTGAGGGTGTGTGTGAGAAAGGGATGGTGTGAGTGTGTGTGAGAAAGAGATGGTGTGTGAGGGTGTATGCTTGGGAAAGGGATGGTGTGTGTGTGTGAGAAAGAGAATGGTGTGTGAGGGTGTGTGTGTGCGAAAGGGATGGTGTGAGTGTGTGTCAGAAAGAGATGGTGTGTGAGGGTGTGTGTGAGAAAGGGATGGTTTGAGGGTGTGTGTGAGAAAGGGATGGTGTGAGTGTGTGTGAGAAAGATATGGTGTGTGAGTGTGTGTGTGAGAAAGAGATGGTGTGTGTGTGAGAACGAGATGGTGTGTGAGGGTGTGTGTGAGAAAGGGATGGTGTGAGTGTGTGTAAGAAAGAGATGGTGTGTGAGGGTGTATGCGTGGGAAAGGGGTGATGTGAGGGTGTGTGTGAGAAAGGGATGGTGTGAGTGTGTGTGAGAAAGAGATGATGTGTGAGGGTGTATGCATGGGAAAGGGATTGTGTGAGGGTGTGTGTGTGTGAGAAAGGGATGGTGTGCGAGTTTGTTTGAGAAAGGGATGGTGTATGAGTGTTTGTGAGAAAGGAATGGTGTGTGATTGTGTGTGAGAAAGAGATGGTGTGAGAGTGTGTGAGAGAAAGGGATGGTGTATGAGTGTGTGTGTTAAGATATGGTGTGTGTGTGTGAGAAAGAGATGGTGTGTGAGTGTGTGTGTGTATGAGAAAGGGATGGTGTGAGTGTGTGTGAGAAAGAGATGGTGTGTGAGGGTATGTGTGAGAAAGGGGTGGTGTGAGGGTGTGTGTGAGAAAGGGATGGTGTGAGTGTGTGTGAGAAAGAGATGGTGTGTGAGGGTGTATGCGTGGGAAAGGGATGGTGTGTGTGTGTGTGAGAAAGAGATGGTGTGTGAGGGTGTGTGTGTGTGAGAAAGGGATGGTGTGAGGGTGTTTGTGAGAAAGGGATGGTGTGAGTGTGTGTAAGAAAGAGATGGTGTGTGAGGGTGTATGCGTGGGAAAGGGATGGTGTGAGCGTGTGTGTGTGTGAGAAAGGGATGGTGTGTGAGTTTGTTTGAGAAAGGGATGGTGTGTGAGTGTGTGTGAAAAAGATATTGTGTGTGTGTTTGTGAGAAAGAGATAGTGTGTGTATGAGAAAGACATGGTGTGTGTGTGAGAAAGGGATGGTGTGTGTGTGTGAGAAAGAGATGGTGTGTGAGGGTGTGTGTGTGAGAAAGGGATGGTGTGTGTGAGAGAAAGAGATGGTGTGTGAGGGTGTATGCGTGGGAAAGGGATGGTGTGTGTGTGTATGTGAGAAAGAGATGGTGTGTGAGTGTGTGTGTCTATGAGAAAGGGATGGTGTGTGTGTGAGAAAGAGATGGTGTGTGAGGGTGTGTGTGTGAGAAAGGGATGGTGTGTGTATGAGAAAGGGATGGTGTGTGTGTGAGAAAGGGAAGGTGTGAGTGTGTGTGAGAAAGAGATGGTGTGTGAGGGTGTATGCGTGGGAAAGGGATGGTGTGAGGGTGTGTGTGTGAGAAAGGGATGGTGTGCGAGTGTGTTTGAGAAAGGGATGGTGTGAGAGTGTGTGTGTGAGAAAGAGATGGTGTGTGTATGAGAAAGGGATGGTGTGTGTGTGAGAGAAAGAGATGGTGTGTGTGTGAGAAAGAGATGGTGTGTGTGTGAGAAAGATGGTGTGTGTGAGTGTGAGAAAGAGATGGTGTGTGAGTGAGAAAGAGATGGTGTGTGAGTGTGTGAGAAAAAGATGGTGTGTGAGGGTGTGTGAGAAAGAGATGGTGTGTGAGTGTGTGTGAGATAGAGATGATGTGTGAGTGTGTGTGAGAAAGAGATGGCATGAGAGTGTGTGTGCGAGAAAGAGATGGCGTGCGTGTGTGTGTGTGTGTGAGAGAGAGAGAAAGAGATGGTGTGTGAGAGAAAGGGATAGTGTGAGTGTGCGTGAGAAAGAGATGGTGTGTGAGTGAGAAAGAGATGGTGTGTGAGTGAGAAAGAGATGATGTGTGAGTGTGTGAGAAAAAGATGGTGTGTGAGGGTGTGTGAGAAAGAGATGGTGTGTGAGAAAGAGATGGTGTGTGAGTGTGTGTGAGAAAGAGATGGCATGAGAGTGTGTGTGTGAGAAAGAAATGGTGTGTGTGTGAGAAAGAGATGGTGTGTGTGTGAGAAAGATGGTGTGTGTGAGTGTGAGAAAGAGATGGTGTGTGAGTGTGTGTGTGTGAGAAAGAGATGGTGTGTGTGTGAGAAAGAGATGGTGTGTGTGTGAGAAAGAGATGGTGTGTCAGTGAGAAAGAGATGGTGTGTGAGTGTGTGAGAAAGAGATGGTGTGTGAGTGTGTGAGGAAGAGATGGTGTGTGAGGGTGTGTGAGAAAGAGATGGTGTGTGTGTGTGTGAGAAAAATGGTGTGTGAGTGCGTGTGAGAAAGATGGTGTGTGTATGAGAAAGAGATGGTCTGAGGATGTGTGTGTGAGAAAGGGGTGGTGTGTGTGTGTGTGTGTGTGTGTGTGTGTGTGTGTGTGTGAGAGAGAGAGAGAGAGCAAGAGATGGTGTGTGAGTCTGTGTGAGAAAGAGATGGTGTGTGAGTGTGTGTGAGAAAGATATGGTGTGTGAGTGTGTGTGTGAGAAAGAGATGGTGTGTGTGTGAGAACAAGATGGTGTGTGAGGGTGTGTGTGAGAAAGGGATGGTGTGAGTGTGTGTGAGAAAGAGATGGTGTGTGAGGGTGTATGCGTGGGAAAGGGGTGGTGTGAGGGTGTGTGTGAGAAAGGGATGGTGTGAGTGTGTGTGAGAAAGAGATGATGTGTGAGGGTGTATGCATGTGAAAGGGATGGTGTGAGGGTGTGTGTGTGTGAGAAAGGGATGGTGTGCGAGTTTGTTTGAGAAAGGGATGGTGTATGAGTGTTTGTGAGAAAGGAATGGTGTGTGATTGTGTGTGAGAAAGAGATGGTGTGAGAGTGTGTGAGAGAAAGGGATGGTGTATGAGTGTGTGTGTTAAGATATGGTGTGTGTGTGTGAGAAAGAGATGGTGTGTGAGTGTGTGTGTGTATGAGAAAGGGATGATGTGAGTGTGTGTGAGAAAGAGATGGTGTGTGAGGGTATGTGTGAGAAAGGGGTGGTGTGAGGGTGTGTGTGAGAAAGGGATGGTGTGAGTGTGTGTGAGAAAGAGATGGTGTGTGAGGGTGTATGCTTGGGAAAGGGATGGTGTGTGTGTGTGAGAAAGAGAATGGTGTGTGAGGGTGTGTGTGTGCGAAAGGGATGGTGTGAGTGTGTGTCAGAAAGAGATGGTGTGTGAGGGTGTGTGTGAGAAAGGGATGGTTTGAGGGTGTGTGTGAGAAAGGGATGGTGTGAGTGTGTGTGAGAAAGATATGGTGTGTGAGTGTGTGTGTGAGAAAGAGATGGTGTGTGTGTGAGAACGAGATGGTGTGTGAGGGTGTGTGTGAGAAAGGGATGGTGTGAGTGTGTGTAAGAA